>NW_026652293.1:47622557-47717557 GCF_009828535.3 Hylobates moloch
ATGAGTTCTTGTCCTTTGTAGGGACATGGATGAAACTGGAAATCATCATTCTCAGTAAACTATCGCAAGGACAAAAAACCAAACACTGCATGTTCTCACTTATAGGTGGGAATTGAACAGTGAGAACACATGGACACAGGAAGGGGAACATCACACTCTGGGGACTGTTGTGGGGTCGGGGGAGGGGGAGGGAGAGCATTAGGAGATATACCTAATGGTAAATGACGAGTTAATGGGTGCAGCACACCAACATGGCACATGTATACATATGTAACAAAACTGCACATTGTGCACATGTACCCTAAAACTTAAAGTATAATAATAATAAAATTTAAAAAGTGGCAACCCTCTTTGCCTGCAATTGACAAATAAAGTAAAAGAGTGGCAGACAGAAGCCAAAATAAAATCTTTATTACAATAAAGACCAAGCAGAAGGATACTATTTAGTATTTGCTCAAAGGAGGTCCAAGTCACATAAAAGCAAACTGCCAGTCAACAGGTTTGTTTAAATACCAGGGTTTTTATTTATTCCTTTTTAAATAAAGAGCAAATGAGGATAGAAAAGAAACAAGATGGTTCTTTTGTTATTTTAATAGTTTTTGGGTTTTGTCTTGTGTAATTTTTTTTCTGTCCCCCTCAAACCCTCCTCTACCCAATGTACTAGGCCTGAAAGATCACAAGGCAAGTGTTGATTCATATCCATGATCTGTAGGTATATGGAGAAACATTTTTAAATGTACTTTTTTGTTCTTGCTTTTCATTTGGATTTCTCCTGTCAAGGTGCCCAGAATAATGCTTCTGGAACAGATGGAGAAGGCATGTGAAGCCATGCTGGGAAACCATGCTTCCAGGAATGGTGTTCATGTCAGCCGTGTTCTCCAACAGCAAGAACCAGAAGTGCCCACCACACCATCCTCTGGGCCCTGCACATGTGACCACCCGGACCTTTAACATGTGGCTCTTCCTAATATGCATTAGAAATATTACATATTCGTTAATTTGGTGCCCACTTCTAGAGACCCCATATTTTTCACCTTAAGGCCAGCATGAGCTAAGAGCTCAAGGAAGCTTGGTGGTGGTGACCCAGCAACAGGAGTGAAGGTACATTCTCTACTTTGGCATGATGCTTGTGTTGGAAAGGATCCTGAGAGCAGTTAGGAGGACAGTAGCCACAGCTGCAGCCAAGACAAACAGGGTCACCCCAGAGGAGCAAAACACTATAGATAGACCAGAGAGACAGCTGCTCAAGAAGAACAGTTGGCAGGTATCTGTAGGACATAAGGATATGGCGGGAAACACTGAGACTCCAAGGATGCTCTTGTGGTGTCAGAGATTACTGTCTTATTATGGATAGTGTGGTTGGTATTCCTCAATTATACCTCCAGACGAACAGGATCTGGGGGGAAATGGCCAACACCATAATTACCAACAGCGTAACTCTCCATGCCATACCACCACAATGCCACCATCTCCTTTAAACCTCTCACTTAGTGGAAGATGGGTGTGACTAAATTGTCAATCCTGTTGGGGGTCTCTGGAGGGGGCTAATAAGTGGCATCCCTCTTTGCCTGCAATTGATAAATACAGCAAAGGAGTGGCACATGGAAGGCAAAATAAAATGTTTATTACAATAAAGACCAAGCGGAAGGATACTGTTTAGTATGAGAGCCACAGAATTAGGAGAATTGCTCTTTTAGGTACTGACCATGTTGAACTGGGGGAGGGAGTCTGCTCACTGTAGATAGGAAGAGAACTCTTGCTTCTTGCAGGCGGCTGTTTCCCCAGGAGGAAAAGAGAGGGTTGGGTCAAACATGTTCCATTTATTTTTCCTAACTGTGTCAATCAGGCAAGTCACTTTACCTCCTCTGGAGGAAGTGAGTAAAGAGATGAAGAGGGTCCCGAATGCCACACCTTCAATATGGGAAGAAACATCAGTAATGGAGAACAAGCGTCTCTGTATCATTGCAAAGGTGAAGAAACCAACAGAGAGAAGTTAAGAGATTTCCCTCATGATACCCAATTAGTAAAAGCCCAGTGACACTGTGTCATCTACATATATGGACTCTTAGGGCAGGAGGGCTCCATCATCTCTGCGGTCCTCAGCCATTTCCCAACCTTCCCCATTTGCCGTATCCTCACTTCACTTGGCTTCTCAATTTTCACTAGCCTGCAACACTCTCCTAAGTTGATGTATAAAGCTAACTGATTACCATGACACAACATCATCACTGAAGACCCATGTCAATGAAGTCAACTCCAAATTCTTCACAGCTCAACTTATTTGGAAAGGATGTTTGGGGGAACTTGGCAGGTGGTTTGAAATGCAATTTATCCTTCCACTAGATGTCTAGGTTTTATTCTTAAGTCATCAAAGACCAATACATGTATGCTCTTTTTGTCTTGGCCTCATATACAGTTGATACTAAAGACAAAATTACAGAATAAAATTATCTAATGTATTTATTGAAGGGATATTGTTGAGAATATTGTCCATGTTGTTATTCAGTCCACTGAAATCAACATACATATGTATACACGTACACACACAGACGCACACACATACACCTTTTAGCCCTAAGAATTTTGTTTGTTTGTTTTTCTGATTAGGATACGTTTTGCTTAAGGTCAGTATATTTAATTTTGTTGTAGACATGTCAATAAATTATGTTTCCCTTTTTGATTTGGGCATCAGAAAACTCAAAACCAAATTTGTGGTTCAATGTCAGTTAAACAGTAAAAGACGCTAAAGCCTGTGTATCTGCAAATTCTCCCTCTTTTGCAATTCTCTCTGTTACCACGTCCTCAGTTTGTAACAAACATTGTCTTTGCCCTCTGTCCTATTTTTACTCTGAAGACTACAATATTTGTTTTCTGTTTTATAGTAGGCTATATATTCTTGCAAGAAATCATAAATTCCATGAAAAGACAAAGAAACAAATCCTCTATTTTCTTTCATTGTCTTCAAAAAACTAATTTTAAAATTTTAGAAAAACACTCACTAAATACCTATTACCTGGGCTTTACATTTTAGAATCAATACATAAAATTTAATTTTATATAAATTTTCAAATATTTAACAAGTTTTCTCTTCCATCTCAAATCAAATGTATTACAACTAGAATAGATTTTCTTTTTAAGTTAAGGCTGTTGACTCATAAATTATTACATTCTATTTTTTAACACAGTAATTATTGAAACTTATTTTCTTTTATCACTAAGCTAATTCACTGTGTTAAGCATTCACAGAATGAAGCATTTGACCCAGGTTAATTCTGTTTTACTTCTAGAAACATATTCTAGATACAAAATCAAAATCGTTAAATACTTTACTTTGCCCCTTTATATGTCATGTAAAAAATATTGGCAGTTAGTAAATTTTGACAAAAGATTCTCACTAAACACATCTTCCAGAGGCTTTGTCTGTTGGCATCTGCAGCTACATTTAATCTCCTTCATATCCCCTTGCCTCTTGAGAATGGAAAGGATTTTTTTGGTTCTTGTTTTGGTTAGTGTTTTCCTCCAGAAATATCAACTGTTGCTGTCATTCTTACCAAAGGAGGTTATCTCATTGTTGGTTCACATAAGCCAAGCTTATTTCTTGCAAAATATATTTTAATAATCCAAAGTCCAACCACTAGACCAGTTGTCACCAGTTTGGCCTTTAAGATTCAAAGTATAAAAGTGACAGAAAATGAGGCCATTAATTTTATTTCCTGTGTTTACTTATTCTACTCTTAGGTAGAGTGAAGAAAAACTGTTGAAGGCTTTTTAAAATTTTGGATTTTTTCAATGTCAAATAATATAACATTTATTTTCTAAAAAATAAAATTAGACACTTAGCCCTTATAGTCATACAGATTAAGTCAAACACTTGACATTTATTAATTCATTTCTTCATTCATTCATTCATTCAATATTTACTTGGTACCCACTCTGTGCCAGACATCGTCCTCCGAGGAATTAGAGGAAGAGCAAAGCCATACTGTGGGGGAGGCCAGAGAAGCAGAAGCCAAAAGTCCTTGCCCTTGGGGAGCCAACAGGCTGCTTTAGAAAACACAGAACATCAGGGTCTAGCATACAGCAGGTGCTACGTAGATGCAAGTTGTATTTAACTGTACCTACCAAAATGATTTCAGGGCTCTAATTCAACAACATATCAACTCCTGTCCACATGAGTCCAGATCAATCTAAGAGCTGTGTGCGTTTCTCAGAAAGCAAGCCATTACACCCTGATAATTTAAATACATCCATTTTATCTCAGTAAATTTTCAGCAAGTAGTCACCTCCTGTTTTACTCCCCTAAGACTGTGAAGTACTTTAAGCATGCAGGCTCTGGAGTTACACTATATAGATTTTTTTAAAAATTAAGTTGTAACTTACATATAATAAAATGCATAGACCATAAGATCTTGAATGTTCACTTCAATGCATTTTAGCAATTGTATATGCCCATACAGCCACCACTTAAGATATAGACCATTTTTATCACCCCAGAAATATTCCTCATGACGCTTGCCAGGCAACTGCTTTCTGATTTTTATTACTATAGATTATTTTCGCGTGTTCTAGAAATTCACGTAAATGGAATCCTACAGCACATATTCTTCTTTTATGCCTGTCTTCTTTCACTCAAGTGGTGTTTTTCAGATGACGTTGCATTAGTCAGTGGTTTCTTCCTTTCTATTACTGAATAGTGCTGCATTATACAGATAGACCATCATTTTGTTGATCCACTTCCTTGTTAGTGGAAATTTGGGTTGTTTTCAGTTTGGGGCTATTATGACTGATACTGTTATAAGCATTTGTGTACAAGTCATATTGTGCAGAGGTTTGCATTTTTCTTGGGTAAATACCTAAAATTTGCTATTGCTGGGTCATAGAGTAGAAATATGTTCAAATTTTTAAACTACTGAATAGTTTTCCTAAATGGTACCTATAATAGGTGCCATTTTATACTCCCTACCAACAAACAATATACCAAAGTTCTTGTTGCTCCACATCCTCACATTTTGTATTGAGAGTTTTTTTTTTTTTTTTTTTTTGACAGAGTCTTGCTCTTGTCGCCCAGACTGGAGTGCAATGGCATGATTTCTGCTCACTGCAACCTCCACCTCCCGGGTTCAAGCGATTCTCCTGCCTCAGCCTCCCAAGTAGCTGGGATTACAGGCACCTGCCACCACACCCAGCTAATTTTTGTATTTTTAGTAGAGACAGGGTTTCGACATGTTAGCCAGACTGGTCTTAAACTTCTGACCTCAGGTGATCCACCTGCCTCGGCCTCCCAAAGTGCTGGGATTACAGACGTGAGCCACCGCGCCCAGCCAAGAGTCCTTTTTATTTTAGCCGTTATCATGTGTGTGAAATGATAGCTGACTGCAGGGAAACTTGCATTTCCCTTATGACTAACAACTTTTCATCTGTTTCTTGCTATTTGTACATATTCTTTCATGAAATGTCTTTTCAAGATTTTTGCTCATATTTTGTCTTATTGTCATGGATTTGTAGGAGTTCTTTATATATTATGCTTATGATCCCTTTGTCATATATATGTATTGCATTTTGTTTTCTCAGTCTGTGGTTTGACTATTCATTTTCTTAATGATAGAGCAATCCTTACCGGTCCCTTCTCCCACTTAAATTTCTCTGGAGAAGGATGCAGACATGCAATTCTTTTAATATCACTAATCATTGATCTCCTTTCATCATACAAAGAAAGGCATTTCTCAAACCCTTCCTCTATCCACTCTCTACTCCTTTGCCTATGCTCTTAGCTGAATTTAGTGTGCCCTTAAACTCTTCCATATTGCCCTCGTCTGAATTAATTGTCTCATTCTCTAAACACACATAGCACATCTGTCTTCAATCAGACTTCTTCTTCAGCTTGGGTACAATCACATATCTAACCGTGTGTACTTAGTGTGTTCAACTGGACATTCCCCTCAAACAATGAGCCTCCAAATGGAAATCTTGATTCCACCCCTTACAAAGATATTTTCTCTGTAGGCTTCCCATCATGATAAGCTGCACCACCATGTAACAGCATGATAAGTGGCACCACCATATACCAGAACCAGGTGCTACATAGATTTCCTAATCCAGAAATTTGAGTATTATTTGACTTTCATGTTCAATTCCTCAGACAGGGTCATTGATCTTACTACCTTCCCTCCCTGCAACCAAGGATCTTGAATGCATCCACTTGTCTCCATTTTACTGCCACACCTTAGTCCAATTTCCATCACTTCTCATCTAGATTCCCATTTTGGCTTTGTCATCTTTCTCCCCACTACATTCCAGCTATGTAGTCCTTCATATAGTTTCTAGAACGTGCCAAGGTTTCTCAGATCTTTGCATTTGAAATTCCCTTTGCTTATAATGGTCTTGCCTAGCTCTTCATATATCTGGCTTGAGGGCATCTCTTAAGAGAGGACTTCGACTTCGCCAATCTGAAACAGCACCACGTCACCCCCCCCGCCCCGCCACCCCACCAACCCTTAGACTTTCTAGCACACCAATTTCTTTATTACCTTCTTAGGATTTATCCCAAACTGTGATCTTATTTTCCTTGTTGCTCTCTCCCAGTAAGTTGTAAGTTCTGAGAGGATGGACTCACATCTTTCTTGTTCACCAATATACTTCCAGGATCCAGCAAAGTGCCTTGCACATAATAGGTATTTACTGAGCATGTGTAGAAGGAAGGAACATTACCCTTACCCATTTAAATCTAGGGTCATGTCTTTTTCATTTTCTATTCATCCCAATACAGTTCTTTGCAAATACTGGTATAAATGTCTTCTCAGGTGAATTGCACTGACTTCCCTCAATGCTTTGCAATTTGCAAGCTGCCTTACCTTTCTCGAGTCAGCTTTTCTGATCTCACTTCATATATTCCCCAATCTTTTCCTCCCATAACTTGTCTACATCCTAGGCCCAATGCCAAATGTGTTGTTTCTCTTAGAGGTTTATACACTGCATATATAGAGCCGCATCTATAAGATACCAAATAATAGGGCAAGTAATTATAGGTGCATTCAGGCATTTTAGGGAAGAAAAGCCAGCAGCTTAACAGAGCTGGCTAATCAGCTCCATCAGACAATAGATCAGGTAGACATGTCCAGACACAAACCCTTGCTGCTTCCTGTACCTTCTTCTGCCTGGTATCACTCTCCCCTCTTTGAGAGTGTTTGAGTCGGATCCTCTCAGCCAAGTGGCAGATGGAGAAATTGTTTGCAATAGAGATGAGAATATTTTATCAGACTTCCTACAAATGGGGTCCGCTGAATTTTAATCTGCCAGCAAAGCACTAACGAAAAGAGGAGGAAAAGTCTCAACAGGACATCCTGTAAGGTCTCCTCAGGAATTAGTGTGTTTTTGGTCAACAGTCAGTTGATAGATGATAAACTTCCAAGGGCAACTCAGAGAGCCCTGAAACAGATACTTCCCTGGTCCCTCCAGGCGTCCTGTGAAGGCCACAGGGCAGAAGGGAACCTGGGTCAGGAGCCAGGAAGTCTGTATTCCAGACCTGGTTCTGGCCCTGACTCCCTAGGTCACCGCCTGTTGGTGATGTCACTTTCCAGTCTCTCGGTTACTCCATCTGTACAATGGAAAGAATATATCCTATTCTTAGCAAGTGAGTGTGAAGATGCTTCAGAAATGAATATGCCATTCAGAGACGAAACAAAAATTGTTTGTAAAACGGGTATCTTTTGTTCTGTTCTCACTCAGACAACTCCCCAACAAGCTCTAGATTATAATAGCCACTGATATTTATTGAGCAGTTACTATATGCCAGGTATATGCAGAGCAAATATGTGTACACAAAGTAAACTTTGTTGCACATTGCATGAATTATCTCCTTTAACTGTTATTAAACGCCAGGCAGAGAGATAATAAAAAGGGTACTAAGATATCTGGAAATCAGCATGTCTTAGTAACAGATAGGCAAAAGTTCTCCTATTTAAGTATTGTCTAGGGGCTGACCAGCAGATGCCTCTGGAAACCAAGGGTCATGGCAGGAAGGGTCATATGCCTCAGGAAATCTTCACAGGCAGATTGAAATAGGGAGCCATGCAGCCATGCTCAGAAGCACATTGCTGCCACCTCTGAAGCACTCCTCCCTCACTTCCTCCATCCCAAATACTATACACATACACACATACACACACACACACACAAATACATACACAAATAATAAGTCCAAATTTCTTGAGTCCTGACTATGTGCCAGAGATTGTGCCAAGTGTTTTTACACATATTATCTCAATTACTAATCACATCAACCCATGGAATAGATACTATTTTAAGCCCCCAGATGATGAATTGGAGACAGAGAGAATAACTTGCCCAGGATCAGATGTAAGTGGTAGAATTAGAATTTGAGCCCAACCTCACATATACACCACGGAATACTATGCATCCATAAAAAAGAATGAGTTCATGTCCTTTGCAGGGACATGGGTGAAGCTGGAAGCCATCATTCTTAGCAAACTAACACAGGAACAGAAAACCAAACACTGCTTGTTCTCACTCAGAAATAGGAGTTGAACAATGAGAACACATAGCTACAAGGAGGAGAACATCACACCCGGGGCCTATCAGGGGGTGGGAGGCAAGGGGAGGGAGAGCATTAGGAAAACACCTAATGCATGCAAGGCTTAAAACCTAGAGGACAGGTTGAGAGGTGCAGCAAACCACCATGGCACATGTATACCTATGTCACAAAACTGCACATTCTGCACATGTATCCCAGAACTTAAAGTAAAATAAAAAATGACGTGACCTTAAAAAAGAAAAAGAATTTGAGCCCAATCTTTCTGAAATCCAGAACTGCTTTTCTAGCCTCTACACTGCTTCTCGGTGCATTTTCTTCCCATTTTAATATTTCTGAATTTTTATGACTGGTGTGCACACTTAATATAGTAGCAGAGGTTTGGTTTTTTATTTTTTCTAATCCTCAGAAAACAAATGGCTCTAGTAAAGCGATGGTAACTAAGAACGGAGAAAATAGACCTGGGAATATATACACAGCAGAGTAGAAGGGGCACAGGACTGGGAGGCAGAAAATCCGGTTCTCATTTAGGCTCTGCCAGTAGCAGCCATGTGACCTGAGACAAGCCTCTTGGCCTCCCTGAGCCTGTATCTCCTGACTTTAAAAAAAAAAATGCAGAAATTGAGCTAAATGACATTACAATTTCATGCCCCTTCTAAATCGCCATATGGAATCAAATGCAAGTGAGCTCATATACATTTATTCTCCTACCAGGAGCTTGGTTTGTGCCTCAGTGGCTCAGGGGTTTAATCCTCATTCACCACATTAGAGACTAAAGGAGTTTCAATGCAAGATCTCTGCCCCAACTGTGCTGCACATTCCTCTCCATCCCAGGCCCTTTCTGTAGCTCTCTGAAAACACAGGCCGGATCCAAGGCGCCTGTTCCAGCATCACTTCTGTTTACCCCACCATCAGGATGGTGTCATTTAGCCAGAGCCATCATTCATAGTCACACCAAATGGCCCATGGAAGAAAAGTTGGTTACACTCAAAGAACAGATGACAAGTGACAGGCTCCGCTCCTGATTTTCCACAATAACAGAAGAGACCAGCAACTGCTATGGTGGTCCAACACCCGAACAAAGTACTCTCTTCCAAGCAGACATGGCTTGCCCATATCTGCTTCTCTACAGGAATTAAAGAGCAGTCCCTTGTCCCTAGTGAAGCTCTGCATCTCTGTCTTTCCATATATATCAACTGGGGAGCCATATACAGGTAGCCCCACTAACCTGAGTTCTGCTGCCAAATGACTTTTATTTTGCAAATAAAAATAAATCCCTTCAATTTTTAAGAGATTTTAACTGTTCTCATTCCCCCAAAATGGCAAGAATGTGAGGTAATGCCTACATTAATTGGCTTGATTTAGCCATTTCACAATATATGCATATATCAGAACCTTATATTGTATGTCACAAATATATACAATTTCTATTTGTCAATTAAAAATTTGAAATATTTTAAAAATTAAATATATTACTTAACTTCTCTGTGTACCCAATGCTGCCACGGTGAGCAGACGTGACACAGAGCGGTGGTGAGAAAGGGCTAGTGATCAAAAATGCAAGGGGGAAAATGACTCCGGAAGTCCTCAGCCAAAAGGGGCAATGGGAGACGGTTAAATGCATCTTGCCAATCACCAGGCAGGTCCGTGTCTGCGCCCCTTTATGTTGACGAAGGAAAGGCAAAAGGAGACTTTCCCAGAAAACAACTGGACGTTTGTCTGCTGCCTGTGGGATCCACGGAAGTTCCAGGAGTTCCAGCAATCAATCGAAACAGAATTATGAAAATGTTTCCAACCTGCTCTGGGGCGGCTGTTCGATTCTAATTTAAAAGCTACTAGAAAGGCCAGGTTCAGTATGTGCTCATTTAAGTCTTTTATTTAGCATTTATTAAGTTGAACCATGTAAATGGCTGATATTTGCAGATTTGTGACTTACAAAAGTGGAAAAGCCACATAGTTCAACCTGATCCTTTGTGCAAGCCACTGTCCTGGGTGTTGCAGATATAAAGATAAGAAACAGTCTGTCTTCCAAGGGCTACCAGGAGAGAATCTCATTAAGAATTAGTTGCAAACTGGGTGTTTTGGTGCTATGGAAAAGATGTACGGACAAAAGAAGGGGGTAGACATTCGGAAATTCAGTGTTCTGAAGTAGAAGTTTGCTTCTTTCTTTAGGGTAAGTCCAGATCTCCTAATCTGGAAATCTGGTGGAAAACACACTAAGCCCCTCTTCTTGCCATCTCAGCATCTGTAGAATGACCAGTGAGCCCAGAATCTCAAAGCAAGCATAAGAGCAGGGTGAGTTCCGAACCTGCCAACCTTGACTGAATCTCTTTAGCATTTGTTATTTTTATGGGTCCCTGAATGCTTCCCTTGAATATTAATTGTCTTCAATTCTTTAAGTATATATTAGTTATTACATATTTTTGATTAATATTTGATGGCCGCTTAGGCTGCCAAGAGCTCTCATAAATTTCCCAAGTGGATATCTGACACTAGGTAAGTGTGGGAGACCCCTTGTGCAGAGCAAAGACATCAGTCATTTTAAGCCTCTGACTCCACACCTTAATACCCAAAGATATATTGCTAAGAAGCCCATAACAGGTCATTAAAAATGAATGTCTTGTGGCAGTTTTCATGCCTGCAGAATTCAGTGAGAGAGGAAAGGGAACCTGAAATGTTGCAGAGGCCAGAGAGCTCACTAATACTTGTTTGGACATTTTTTAAAAGATTCCCCCATTTCTCACTCCAGCACCAGCTATGGAATTTCTGGGGCCCCAGTGCAAAGTGAAAATGCAGGATACCTTGGTCAAAAATTATTAAGTGTTTGGAGACAGCAACAGCAGAGCATTAAACCAAGCATGGAGCCCTCCTAAGCATGGGACCCTGTGTATCTATATGGGTTGCACACCAATGAAGCCAAGACCCTGCCTCTCTCTGCCCGCCCAAGGACCCTCCTCTCCCTCTCATCTCCCTCTGCCTTAGTCCCTATCTATAAATGCTTTCAATAAAAACAACAGCAACAATAATATAATATTTAATGAGATACTACAAGGGACACTCTATTTTCATTAACTCGTGGAATGAAGAGAGGGTTCATATCACGAATCCTATAAGTACTATTGTTACCCCCATTCCCCAGAGTTAATTTCATGTGTCAATTTGACTTGGCCGTGGGGAGCCCAAACAAGTCTCACAGCATCTGAGGAAGAAGCAGAGCTCAAAGTCAAACCCAGAACTTTCCACTGCATCACACATCCCATGAAATGACCCAGGGCCATATATGGAAACAGAGCCTGGAGCCGATCTGATCTGCACACTTTGAATGTGTCCTGAAGCCACCGGCTAACTTCATCAAATACGTTAGTATTTGTTCATTGTTTACTGATATTCCTATCAAGTCGAGAAATTTAAAGCAAATAAACCCACCTCCATAAAGGAGTTGATAATGGCTGTGATTCCAGTTTCCCTCTTCTCCTAGTTCCCAGGTCCCATTAAGATTCTTCGGGCTGTACAGGGGACTTTTCTTCTTGTTTCCCTGTCTCTGGCCCCTCTGCCTTCTAATCAGCCCTATGGAACACCATCAGTCTTGTTTATTGAGCTCTCCAGCACAGAAAACTTTATCTGCACTGAAAATGTAGCCCAGAGTTTCACCAGTCTTACAATTAATAAACTATAGTGTAACTTCAATCCTTCCTGCTGTGGTCTAAGACTCTATTTCCAGGGCCCTGGTCTAGTCACAAATACAACCTTAGAACCATGGAAATATAGCCCAATGCAACAACGACAGGGACTGAGAATTTCTTCTCTGCCATGACAAATCCTTCTACACTTCCTACACAGCTTCACCCCCTTCCCAAAGCTGTGCATTTTTCCAGCTCCTCTGACTTTCTCATTTACTTCTCTATACTTAGTTCCATGTTAATTATTTGACCACTAGTTTTAGAACAGGAGCGATTTTACTCCTTCCCTCCTCAGGAACATTTGGCAATGTCCAAAGACTGTTTGGATGGTCCCAGCTGCAGGGGTGCCACTAGCATCTAGTGGAGAGAGGTCAGGGATGCTGCTGAACCTCCTGCAATGCCCAGGACAGCCCCCCAGTGACAAAGAACGAGCCAGCCTAAATGCTAAGTGTCAGTCATGCCACAGTTGAGAAACTCTGATTTAGACCCAGGGTGGCAAGTTTCTGCCACAAGTGCTCTTCCTCCCTAGTTTCCCTGTGTCCTTTGCTGTCACATCTAGTTGATCAGGGCATTCATGCCCTCTGAGCCTGGTTCAGAAGTTAGAATCCTCTGAACACAGAGCTCTAGGCAGCCTTTAATGAGTGATGGGTGCTGAAATGCAAAATGAACTCGATTGGCCATCCTTGCATTAGACACTTCTTGTGTTGGCCTTGTTTACCAATTCACGCAGTAAACATTTTGAAGCAAAGATCATGTTTTCTATACTCTTCGTAGTCTCCAATAGTGCCAAGGCAAAGAAAGGAAGTGATGGAGAGAGGGAGTGGAAGAGAGGGAGGGAGGGAGGAAGCAAAGAAAATTAAAGAGAAAATCAGGGGAAGAGGAAATAAAATTATAGAAGTAAAAAAGAGTGAAAAATAGAAGAAATAAAGTTCAAACCAGGCACTACTGAGATTAACTGAAGCAGCCCTGCTCTTTCAGGAGCTTATTTGTGTATTCTTGAGGAGGCTCTACAAAGTAAAAGGAGTCAACACCACGAATTTCCCATAGTCAAGAGACTGAGCATGAAAACCTAGTCACTTTGTTCTTTTAGACAATGCAACTGACTCAGGCTCACTGTAAGAATTCCCCGGTTTCCCCCAGACCCTCCCCACCCCAAGTACCAAGCTTTCCTGCCAAGTGGTGAGAACTAGCTGTCGTCAGGTTGTCATCTTTCCAAAGGCCACACGGGGCACCCCAAGGAAGCCGGATTCAGTTCTTCTCCAACATTTGTCAGCCCTCATCTTGGTGGGGATTGTAGATTAAGGCAAGGGCATCCATCCTAGTTAACACTGTAATAAATGGCCAACAATGCTGCCATTTGGTGATGATAAAATCCTAAATAGTGTGTCTTGTTGATAGTCTTGACAGATAAATTCTGAGTGTTTTTATAGCTTAGATCTTCAGAAGAGATTTGGCAGGCCCTTAGTATTTAAGGGCTTATGCCATTAAAATGACACGACCACATGTCTGTTTTGAACTTGTCTCTAATAAATGTGGAAATGTAAGCAAAAATTCTCATGTATACAAAGGGCATGCCTCAGAAAATAACAAGCCTTATTATTGAGTAATCAAAGTGATCGATTTGTTGGAAAAAAATACTCTTTGAAGGCATGTATAATTTTTGGCACTGTTCATCTTGGGATTTTTTTCCCTCGTAGCATTGCCAACTAAAAACCCAAGCACAGTTTGTGCTTCAGATGCTTCCACCCATCTCTACCAGCTGAACTCACCCTATCTAAGGTACAAAGCATTTGCTCAGTGAAGCTTCCCATGCTCAGCTCCCACAGAGGCCAGACTTGCAACCCCCTTCAACTGATTTTTTTTTAATTTTCTTGAACATATTCCTATTCTCAGAGTCCATCAGTTAAGTTTTTTAATCGGTGGCATATCTGGGACCCCATGCCATGCAAAATTCCACAAAGTACCCTTCTTTGTCCATTGTAAAATGAAGTGATCTCTACCTCCTCTCTGCAAAAGAGAGCTGTTTGGGGGAGCTCCTGATCCTTGGAAAGAGAAAATGCAGATGGCAGAAAGAGACCATCCTCCTTCTTTGGATCTTTACTTGGTTTCTACAGTACTGCCTTTTTCATAGGGCAGACTAGAATGACACAAGTAATGTAACATCAATGAACAACTGAGCAACAGCGTATGGATACTTCATGAAAGTTTAAAAGAGTTAGCTCAAGTGGGGACTACACGTAAATTCAGTGTTTGTAGAGTCATGGCATTTTCTAAGAAAATTCTAGGAAAGAAGTCATACAACCACACTCTTCACCTTTTCCCCAGCAACTTCTAAGCAGCTTGCTTTGTGCCCCTTTCATTTCCAAGCAACTAGGTCTATCAGGGCCCGGTGGAGGCAATGGCTCTGTTTTTGCTACTACTGCGAAAGCAAAGGCATCTTCCGTCACCTTTGCCTCCTATAGAGAAGAGCCTGGTTCTCATGTTTTCCCTCATCTCAATAGCTCAGGGCTTTGCTAATCTTGCTGAACACTTCAGTTTTTAGATGGTATATCAATGAGGCATTCAAACAGAGCAGTTTATACACAAAAATTCTGTCTGCTTTGTAAAAGATTATCCTTTTATAAACACTCTGCAGAAAACATAAAAGCAAATAAGGGGCAGCACATAGAACAGGAAAGATGTTAGCAGGGAGATTAATACTGAATGGGTCGAAATGAATGGCGCTTACTAAAACGAGGTCCAGATACTTTGGCTGCAGTGAAACATAAATAATGGGAATGACACATCGTTTATTCGGGATAATGAGTTGATCCAGAGTAGAGGCCTAGGACAAGAGATTAAAGATTAAATATCCATCTCCTGATGAATATCAGTAGCCAACTTTAACCTTTTCCTTCCAAAAGTACAATTTTACTTGAACCATTCTATGTGCTTATGCTACAGTACAGAAATAGGATCCTCAGAAAACAACAAATGCCACTTGAATCATTTTCTTATCCTGGTGGAAAATATTGTCTCACGTTTTAAGATAGGAAGGGGAATTTTATTTCTAGGCTATAAACCTCTAGATAGTGATTTTTAAAAATAGATTCCTCCCCCACCCCATATTCTGCATTTGAGAAATCTAGTTTAGGGACTCTTCTCGCATCTCCTCATTAACATCCATTCAACAATAAAGTTTTTCAAAAGAAAAACAAAAGTGAGACTGGCACAACCCAACACAGATTTCACATCACCAGTGAGCTCTATAGAATGATAAAACGAGACAAGCATTCAAAATCTTCTCATCCAAACTCCTCATCCCATCGGTGAGGAAACTGAGGCCCGTGGCCAGGATGTGTCTCAGCCAGAGTCCCACAGCTAGTTAGAAACAGAGCTGGGACTAGTACCCGAGGCCTTCTGGCTTCAGGCCCCAACTCTTTCCACTGCACCCTGCTGCCTCTTTATCCCCTCAAGTTGGAAATAATGACCAAAGCAGCTTGCTGGAAGAGCCAGCACCCCACATGCTAAATTAAAGCCCTGAATTCATGAAAAACTTAGACTATTGGAAGCACTGAATAAATAAAAGTTGGAAACAGAAAAGGGGGATGGGAGAAGCTGGAGCAGCAGGGAAAAATAGAAGAGGATGCAAAAGGAACAGACAGCAATCACAGATGCCCGCAATGCCAGACCACAGGCCCCGCCACCTGGGTGTGATTTTAAAGCAGTCTATTGGTGGTCCTTCCCTCTCAAGGGGTGAGAAGACCTATGGCAAGAAGGAATTTTGTCATTTGCCCATTTCTTGGAACTAAGTAGCTGGCCACTGTCAACAAGCCAAGACCAAGAGAGTCGTCTGTGGCTCGTAGATACCAGTGGAGTGGGAGTACAAGAAGATTGAAATGTGGCATTAAAAAATAAAAGAAAGAAAAAACAAACAGAAAAACCCAGGCTACCAACCAGGCGGGAGCAGGAAACCATCACAGGTTAATTCCACAGCCACTCACCTACAGAGAGCAAGGTCAGAATTTGGCTGGCATCCCATGTGATATCAGTTTGGTGGTTTCAGTCTATGCTCCAGGGAACATTTGTCTCGGTGCCAAACCAACATGCATGCATTGGTTGGCAGGCTGTCCACTGGAGGCCAGGGATGAGGAGCTGTGGAAGTGTATCTATTTTCACTTTGCAGGTATTTGCATGCCAACACCTCGGCCATTGTGGCTCTTTGGAGAAAGAGGGGAATTTATGCTAGAGAGCGAGGCTGTGTTCAGACAACTTACTCCACATTGGGGTGGTGGAGCTAGCAGTTCCATTCCCTCTATCCTCTTGCTTGGGCGAGTATTCTGAAGTTTATCACTTTGTCAGAGGTGAAAGTAATTGAGCCACTTCCTAGATAAGAAAGCTATTACTGGGACCACCTGCCAGACCTTCTTAGCAGGTGAGAATTCTTTTTGTGGTTGCCGTGTGTATCACAGGTTTCCACTTAGATGGGGTAATCAAGATAAAAAAAGACGAGATATTCACAAGATGTGCAAGTGCTGTTTAGGAAAAGGAAGGATGTGTTCAGTAGAAAGCATTTAAGAGTGGTTCTGAAAGGGAGGCCAGCATTCATTCAGATCTTTATTTGAGCAGTGAGCATGCTCAGCCATAAAGACCCAGAAAGAAACACCACCACCTAGCCTCCCTATATTAAAAGAGTTCCCAAAGGGAGTACCCACTAGTAAGAAGATACACTTTAATATTTTTTTCCAAGAGATATGAAATAATTTGGTGCAAGTAAGTATGGAAACAAGAAGAGAGTAGCTATGGGTGGAAAAGAGAAGAAGGTGGTAGAAGGACTTCCCAAAAGAAGCATCATGCTTTCATTGAATCATTTCATGATGTCCAGCCCTAGTTGAGGTGATGGTTAGCAGCAAAGAGCAGCAAACAATATGGTGCTGCGCTAGGGATGATGTCAGGTTAGAGTCAGAAGGATGATGCTATGTAGACCTTGAACCTATCTGCAAAGAACTTCCAGGTCAACACTCTCGGTACTTAGAAACACAACCCACACTTCCCAGGTGTTACTAATATTCCCTTGTGGATAGGGTCTGTTAGTAGATCTGACCATGAAGACTGTAGTCTATAAAGTGAGGTAATTGCATCTTTACTTCTCCAGAGACAATTTAGTGATTTGAAAAAGCAAAGATGGCTGCCCTCAAATTAATCCCTGATGGACCAATGGTAAGTTGAGCTTGGGAATTTCTCCCAACCTGACATTTAAAAATGTCTATCTACTAGCAAGTAGCTATTGAGGCTTTACAGAAACTCCCTAAGTTGCCTCTTTTCCCGCCTATTATCAAATTCTCAGCAAATTACATAATCATTTTCATAGCTTCCAAATGATGTGCCTATGTGGTTGTGAGACCAAATTTGTCCCTAGGACCAAAGCTACTGATAACCATTAGGGATCTTGATAGATATTGATAGGCCAAATCCCCATTTTGTTCCAAATATATTCACTGAAAAAAAAAACCTCAATATTTTCATAGATAAGTGGTAAGAGTGGGAAAGAAGACATCCTCTTTTATGACTAAGACAAGTAGTGAATGCTGGAGGTCCTAGGTCTCAGGTATATTTTCCTAATTCTGGGCCTGCTTCTAGGTGGTTTTTGTTCAGACTGAAGCTACCTTTTTTTTTTAACAAATTTACTAGTTTCTCTTACTGCATGCTCTGCAGACTTTCACTTCCAATTCTAGAGCAGAATTGGAACATGTTTGTGTGAAGTCAGCTAAGTGTGTTCTCTATTGATTTGTTAGCATATTCTTCACAACAAGAATGGACTCACGTTTCACACATTCTAGGGCCTCAGTGTCAGCTCGATGGGAAGAAGAAGCGAGAACTGAAGGAGAAAGGGGCAAGTACCCCAAGAAAAGCAGGTTACAAAACAGTTCAAAGTAGTACATTAAGTGACAGCTTCATACAGACAGCATTGATATTTAAGGGATCTTAATGGGACAGCAAAAATCTCCAGGGGTGATACCCTGCCTGCCATGACAACTTCCCATCCCTCATTATGCTCTAGCCCAGTAGTTCCCAGTCCTAGCAATATATTAGAGTCACCTGGGGAGCTTAAAAAAAAATTTCCATGCCCAGGTCTTACCCAGAAATTCTGACTTAACGGATCTGGGGTGGAGCCTGAGCATTGCATCTTAAAACATTCCCCTGGGGATTGCATTGCAAGCCATTGTAGTGGGCTGAATAAAGGCCCCCCCCCCAAATATTATGTCAAGTCCTACTTCCAGGAACCTGTAAATGTTACATTTTATGGCAAAATTGGGTTTTGCAGATGGGATTAAGTTAAGGATGTTGAGATGAGGAGATTGTCTACATTTTTCAGATGTGCTCTAAATGCAGTCACAAGCATCCTAATAAAAGAGAGGCAGAGGGA
Source organism: Hylobates moloch (assembly GCF_009828535.3). Lineage (NCBI taxonomy): Eukaryota > Metazoa > Chordata > Mammalia > Primates > Hylobatidae > Hylobates > Hylobates moloch. The sequence continues at coordinate 47,641,192 of NW_026652293.1, forward strand.
AACATGACACACACGGAGGGAAAGGTGATGTGAAGATACAACACAGAGAGATTTGAAGGTTCTGACCTTGAAAATTGGACTGATGGTGGAGCCAAGATGGCCGAATAGGAACAGCTCCGGTCTCCAGCTCCCAGCCTGAGCGACACAGAAGACGGGTGATTTCTGCATTTCTGCTTGAGGTACCGGTTTCATCTCACTAGGGAGTGCCAAACAGTGGGTGCAGGACAGTTGGTGAAGCGCACTGTGCGTGAGCCGAAGCAGGGCGAGGCATTGCCTCACTCGGGAAGCGCAAGGGGTCAGGGAGTTCCCTTTCCTAGTCAAAGAAAGGGGTAACAGACTGCACCTGGAATATCGGGTCAGTCTCACCCTAATACTGCGCTTTTCCAAGGGGCCTGGAAAACGGCACACTAGGAGCTTGTGTCCCGCGCCTGGCTCGGAGGGTCCTATGCCCACGGATTCTCGCTGATTGCTAGCACAGCAGTCTGAGATCAAGCTGCAAGGCCGCAGCGAGGCTGGGGGAGGGGCGCCCGCCATTGCCCAGGCTTGCTTAGGTAAACAAAGCAGCCAGGAAGCTCGAACTGGGTGGAGCCCACCACAGCTCAAGGAGGCCTGCCTGCCTCTGTAGGCTCCACCTCTGGGGGCAGGGCACAGACAAACAAAAAGCAGAAACCTCCATAGACTTAAATGTCCCTGTCTGACTGATAGCTTTGAAGAGAGCAGTGGTTCTCCCAGCACGCAGCTGGAGATCTGAGAACAGACAGACTGCCTCCTAAAGTGGGTCCCTCACCCCTGAGCAGCCTAACTGGGAGGCACTCCCCCAGTAGGGACAGACTGACACCTCACTCCTCCAGGTACTCCTCTGAGACAAAACTTCCAGAGGAACTATCAGACAGCTGAATTTGTGGTCTCACGAAAATCTGCTGTTCTGCAGCCACCCCTGCTGACACCCAGCCAAACAGGGTCTGGAGTGGACCTCTAGTAAACTCCAACAGACCTGCAGCTGAGGGTCCTGTCTGGTAGAAGGAAAACTAACAAACAGAAAGGACATCCACACCAAAAACCCATCTGTACATCACCATCATCAAGACCAAAAGTAGATAAAACCACAAAGATGGGGAAAAAACAGAGCAGAAAAACTGGAAACTCTAAAAAGCAGAGCATCTCTCCTCCTCCAAAGGAACGCAGTTCCTCACCAGCAATGGAACAAAGCTGGATGGAGGATGACTTTGACGAATTGAGAGAAGAAGGCTTCAGACGATCAAACTACTCTGAGCTACGGGAGGAAATTCAAAACAATAGCAAAGAAGTTAAAAACTTTGAAAAAAAATTAGAAGAATGGATAACTAGAATAACCAATGGCGAGAAGGGCTTAAAGGAGCTGATAGGGCTGAAAGCCAAGTTTGGAGAACTACGTGAAGATTGCAGAAGCCTCAGTAGCAGATGCGATCAACTGGAAGAAAGGGTATCGCTGATGGAAGATGAAATGAATGAAATGAAGCGAGAAGGGAAGTTTAGAGAAAAAAGAATAAAAAGAAATGAACAAAGCCTCCAAGAAATTTGGGACTATGTGAAAAGACCAAACCTATGGCTGATTGGTGTACCTGAAAATGACGGGGAGAATGGAACCAAGTTGGAAAACACTCTGCAAGATATTATCCAGGAGAACTTCCCCAATCTAGCAAGGCAGGCCAACATTCAGATTCAGGAAATACAGAGAACACCACAAAGATACTCCTCGAGAAGAGCAACTCCAAGACACATAATTGTCAGATTCACCAAAGTTGAAATGAAGGAAAAAATGTTAAGGGCAGCCAGAGAGAAAGGTTGGGTTACCCACAAAGGGAAGCCCATCAGACTAACAGCTGATCTCTCGGCAGAAACTCTACAAGCCAGAAGAGAGTGGGGGCCGATATTCAACATTCTTAAAGAAAAGAATTTTCAACATAGAATTTCATATCCAGCCAAACTAAGCTTCATAAGTGAAGGAGAAATAAAATACTTTACAGACAAGCAAACGCTGAGTGATTTTGTCACCACCAGGCCTGCCCTAAAAGAGCTCCTGAAGGAAGCACTAAACATGGAAAGGAACAACCGGTACCAGCCACTGCAAAAACATGCCAAATTGTAAAGACCATCGAGGCTAGGAAGAAACTGCATCAACTAACGAGCAAAATAACCAACTAACATCATAATGACAGGATCAGATTCACACATAACAATATTAAGTTTAAATTTAAATGGGCTAAATGCTCCAATTAAAAGACACAGACTGGCAAACTGGATAAGCAGTCAGCACCCATCAGTGTGCTGTATTCAGGAAACCCATCTCACGTGCAGAGACACACATAGACTCAAAATAAAGGGATGGAGGAAGATCTATCAAGCAAATGGAAAACAAAAAAAGGCAAGGGTTGCAATCCTAGTCTCTGATAAAATAGACTTTAAACCAACAAAGATCAAAAGAGACAAAGAAGGCCATTACATAATGGTAAAGGGATCAATTCAACAAGAAGAGCTAACTATCCTAAATATATATGCACCCAACACAGGAGCACCCAGATTCATAAAGCAAGTCCTGAGTGACTTACAAAGGGACTTAAACTCCCACACAATAATAATGGGAGATTTTAACACCCCACTGTCAACATTAGACAGATCAATGAGACAGAAAGTTAACAAGGATATCCAGGAATTGAACTCAGCCCTACACAAAGTGGACCTAATACACATCTACAGAACTCTCCACTCCAAATCAACAGAATATACATTTTTTTCAGCACCACACCACACCTATTCCAAAATTGACCACATAGTTGGAAGTAAAGCTCTCCTCAGCAAATGTAAAACAACAGAAGTTATAACAAACTGTCTCTCAGACCACAGTGCAATCAAACTAGAACTCAGGATTAAGAAACTCACTCAAAACCACTCAACTACATGGAAACTGAACAACCTGCTCCTGAATGACTATTGGGTACATAATGAAATGAAGGCAGAAATAAAGATGTTCTTTGAAACCAATGAGAACAAAGACACAACATACCAGAATCTCTGGGACACGTTCAAAGCAGTGTGTAGAGGGAAATTTATAGCACTAAATGCCCACAAGAGAAAGCAGGAAAGATCCAAAATTGACACCCTAACATCACAATTAAAAGAACTAGAAAAGCAAGAGCAAACACATTCAAAAGCTAGCAGAAGGCTAGAAATAACTAAAATCAGAGCAGAACTGAAGGAAATAGAGACACAAAAAACCCTTCAAAAAATTAATGAATCCAGGAGCTGGTTTTTTGAGAAGATCAACAAAATTGATAGACCGCTAGCAAGACTAATAAAGAAGAAAAGAGAGAAGAATCAAATAGATGCAATAAAAAATGAAAAGGGGGATATCACCACCGATCCCACAGAAATATAATCTACCATCAGAGAATACTACAAACACCTCTATGCAAATAAACTAGAAAATCTAGAAGAAATGGATAAATTCCTCGACAAATACACCCTCCCAAGACTAAATCAGGAAGAAGTTGAATCTCTGAATAGACCAATAACAGGTTCTGAAATTGTGGCAATAATCAATAGCTTACCAACCAAAAAGAGTCCAGGACCTGATGGATTCACAGCGGAATTCTACCAGAGGTACAAGGAGGAACTGGTACCATTCCTTCTGAAACTATTCCAATCGATAGAAAAAGAGGGAATCCTCCCTAACACATTTTATGAAGCCAGCATCATCCTGATACCAAAGCCAGGCAGAGACACAACCAAAAAAGAGAATTTCAGACCAATATCCTTGATGAACATTGATGCAAAAATCCTCAATAAAATACTGGCAAACAGAATCCAGCAGCACATCAAAAAGCTTATACACCATGATCAAGTGGGCTTCATCCCTGAGATGCAAGGCTGGTTCAACATATGCACATCAATAAATGTAATCCAGCATATAAACAGAACCAAAGACAAAAACCACATGATTATCTCTATAGATGCAGAAAAGGCCTTTGACAAAATTCAACAACCCTTCATGCTAAAAACTCTCAATAAATTAGGTGTTGATGGGACATATCTCAAAATAATAAGAGCTGTCTACGACAAACCCACAGCCAATATCATACTGAATGGGCAAAAACTGGAAGCATTCCATCTGAAAACTGGCACAAGACAGGGATGTCCTCTCTCACCGCTCCTATTCAACATAGTGCTGGAAGTTCTGGCCAGAGCAATCAGGCAGGAGAAGGAAATAAAGGATATTCAATTAGGAAAAGAGGAAGTCAAATTGTCCCTGTTTGCAGATGACATGATTGTATATCTAGAAAACCCCATTGTCTCAGCCCAAAATCTCCTTAAGCTGATTAGCAACTTCAGCAAAGTCTCAGGATACAAAATCAATGTACAAAAATCACAAGCATTCTTGTACACCAATCACAGACAGAGAGCCAAAGCATGAGTGAACTCCCATTCACAATTGCTTCAAAGAGAATAAAATACCTAGGAGTCCAACTTACAAGGGATGTGAAGGACCTCTTCAAGGAGAACTACAAACCACTGCTCAATGAAATAAAAGAGGATACAAACAAATGGAAGAACATTCCATGCTCATGGGTAGGAAGAATCAATATCGTGAAAATGGCCATACTGCCCAAGGTAATTTATAGATTCAATGCCATCCCCATCAAGCTGCCAATGACTTTCTTCACAGAATTGGAAAAAACTACTTTAAAGTTCATATGCAACCAAAAAAGAGCCTGCATCGCCAAGTCAATCCTAGGCCAAAAGAACAAAGCTGGAGGCATCATGCTACCTGACTTCAAACTATACTACAAGGCTACAGTAACCAAAACAGCATGGTACTGGTACCACAACAGAGACATAGATCAATGGAACAGAACAGAGCCCTCAGAAATGATGCCGCATATCTACAACTATCTGATCTTTGACAAACCTGACAAAAACAAGCAATGGGGAAAGGATTCCCTATTTAATAAATGGTGCTGGGAAAACTGGCTAGCCATATGTAGAAAGCTGAAACTGGATCCCTTCCTTACACCTTATACAAAAATTAATTCAAGATGGATTAAAGACTTAAATGTCAGACCTAAAACCATTAAAATCCTACAAGAAAACCTAGGCAACACCATTCAGGACATAGGCGTGGGCAAGGACTTCATGTCTAAAACACCAAAAGCAATGGCAACAAAAGCCAAAATCGACAAATGGGATCTCATTAAACTAAAGAGCTTCTGCACAGCAAAAGAAACTACCATCAGAGTGAACAGGCAACTTACAAAATGGGAGAAAATTTTTGCAACCTACTCATCTGACAAAGGGCTAATATCCAGAATCTACAATGAACTCAAACAAATTTACAAGAAAAAAACAAACAACCCCATCAAAAAGTGGGCAAAGGACATGAACAGACACTTCTCAAAAGAAGACATTTATGCAGCCAAAAAACACAGGAAGAAATGCTCATCATCACTGGCCATCAGAGAAATGCAAATCAAAACCACAGTGAGATACCATCTCACATCAGTTAGAATGGCTATCATTAAAAAATCAGGAAACAGCAGGTGCTGGAGAGGATGTGGAGAAATAGGAACACTTTTACACTGTTGGTGGGACTGTAAACTAGTTCAACCATTGTGGAAGTCAGTGTGGCGATTCCTCAGGGATCTAGAACTAGAAATACCATTTGACCCAGCCATCCCATTACTGGGTATATACCCAAAGGACTATAAATCATGCTGCTATAAAGACACGTGCACACGTATGTTTATTGCGGCACTATTCACAATAGCAAAGACTTGGAACCAACCCAAATGTCCAACAACGATAGACTGGATTAAGAAAATGTGGCACATATACACCATGGAATACTATGCAGCCATAAAAAATGATGAGTTCATGTCCTTTGTAGGGACATGGATGAAACTGGAAAACATCATTCTCAGTAAACTATCGCAAGGACAAGAAACCAAACACTGCATGTTCTCACTCATAGGTGGGAATTGAACAATGAGAACTCATGGACACAGGGAGGGGAACATCACACTCCGGGGACTGTTGTGGGGTTGGGGGAGGGGGGAGGGACAGCATTAGGAGATATACCTAATGCTAAATGATGAGTTAATGGGTGCAGGAAATCAACATGGCACATGGATACATATGTAACAAACCTGCACATTGTGCACATGTACCCTAAAACATAAAGTATAATAATAAAAAATTAAAGAAAGAAAATTGGACTGATGTGGCCACAAGCCAGGTAATGCTGGCAGCCATCAGACACCAGAAAAGGCAAGAAAAAGATTCTCTCCTAGAGCCTTGGAGGGAGCACCGCCTTGCCAACGCCTTGATTTCAGCCCAGGCATTCTGATGTCAGACTTCTGAACCTCCAGATCTATGAGAAAATATGTTCTGTTATTTTAAGGCACTAAATTTGTGGTAATTAGTTATGACAGCCAAAGGAAACTAATTCAGCAGGTCAGCAACAGCCACTGTAGTCCTGCTGGCCTCTGCTAAAGTCTTCAAAAGGCCTCAATGCTACCTCCAAGTCTTTGCACTTGCTTTTTCTCTACCTATAGCACTCTTTCCCCTTGTCTTCACTTGGCTGACTTCAGGAGGCTTTCCCTGACCCAATCTCAGATTTTGCTTTTTTTTTTTTTTTTTTTTTTTTAGGATTTTGTACTTGTCTTTCATAGTACTTATAAGTTTTTTAATGAGCTATGTAGTTGTTTATTTATTCAATGCCTTTCTTTCCCACCAGAATAATAAACTACTCTCTGAGGACTACACTTACATCATCTTATACATCGCTGTATTTTCAGCACCTAAGATGGTGCCACACGCATAGTAAGTAATCAATAAAAACTCATTAAAAGAAATAATGAATGAACTAATAATCTTGTAACACATAGGACTGAACTCCAGATAACAGTCAGGGATGCCAGATCAGAGTCTATCTCCTGGGAGAGGGAATAACAAGGTCCAGGAAGAAAATCTGGGCCCCAAATATAAAAATCTCAGTTCTGACTGTGCTCCAGACTCTGTGGGAGAACTGGAGTGGTGGGGGAGGGTTTGTGCAGGGGTTTGTACGTGAACGCTTGACTCCTGATTTGAGCAGCCAGCCACATTTCCAGACTGCATTTGGTATAGGTCATGAGGATCTTGATACAGTACCAGGTTTGACAAGTATTGGTTCAGGAACTGGAAAGGCAAAAGAAAAGAAGTGAAATAACCTTAAGACCTGCAGCAGAACATAACTGGAAACATGTAGGCACTGACAAATATGTTGACCAGGCAAAACCAATCCATCCCTTTATCTGCATGAAAGACAGGACACTAACTGAAATCTATCAGTCTCTAGGTGCTTTAGTATGTTCCCACTATCCATCTGTCTCCAAGTTAAGAACAACACCTTTTGTGATATTTGTATATGCATCTATTTTTAAAAATCACTTGAGTAAATCCAGAACACGAAGTAAAATCCATTGACTGTTCCTCACTGAGTGCTTGCTTCTACTATAGTAAATAGATGCCAAAGATAAAAGTGAATGGTGCCGGATGCTGATTTTCAGGGTCAAAAACCAAGCTGATTGTGTTATTAGAACCCTACAAGCTATTCCCTCCCTTCTCTGGCCATTTCTTGGTGAAAAAGCAATGTCGAGAGAGGCAACTTCGAAAATCTAGGAATTCCAGGATTGCAGATAGCAATTAAACAAAAGGGCGAATTAAAAGCCCCATCTTATGCCAAAAAGATAGAATGATCAGGTAAGGGAAGAAGAGGCTTGGTAAGGTAGAAATGCTTGGAGGAAGATTTCAGTTAGGTTCTTTTCTTGCAAGGAACAAATTCAACCACTCATGTGAGGAAAAAAAAGTGATGTTTTAACCATGGCTGTTGTTTTGGTTTGGTTTGTTTTAACTCCTCCAATTTGACCTCAAGAACATGTTGACTTTGTGTTAGTGAATGTAAACATTTCAATCAGAGTTAACAGCAACATCAAAAACTTTTCATCAAGAAACAATTTTCTGGAGCAAATTCTATTGTTTTTCAGCGTTTTCAGTGTTTCAATTTCATAGTGTTTTCAGCGCTCAGTCTGAGCACTGTATCTCTGGTTTTTAGCAGTTCCACCACGATGTACCTAAGTGTGATTTTCTTTATATTTACTTTGCTTGGAATTTGCTGAGCCTCTTGAATCTTAATGTCTCTCATCAGTTTTTAGAAAGTATTCAACAGTTATCTCCAAATTTGCTGCTTCCTCATTGTCTCTCTCCTATCCTTTCGGGGTTCCAATTACACATATGTTAGAACCATTTACTATGTCTCATATATTTATTTTGCTCTGTTTCATTCTTTCAACTTTATTTTTGTTTCTGTGATTTAATTTTGCTATTTTCTTTGGGCCTATCTTTGACTATACTAATCCTGTCTTCTGCCATATGCAAGCCAAGTTCTTGGTAAATGTATCCAACAAATTCTTAATGTCAGCTATAATATTTTTAGGTTATATAATATCTGACTGATCTTTTTACATAGATTCAAATTCTTAGTTGACCTTCATCTTTTCATCTCTTTTGTATGTATTTTTCTGCATTTTATTTAACACATTTATAATAGTTATTTTAATGCCTTTGAGGTAACTCCAATATCTGGATCATCTATAGGTTTGCTTCTATTGCTTTTTTTTTTTAATTTTTAGTCATGTTTTTCTGCTTCTTCACATGCCTCATAGTATTTAATTGTATGGTGAATATTATGTGTAAAATAATTTTAGAGACTGCTGTCTTTGTTATTTCCCCCAGAGCATTTGTGCTTTCCTTTGAAAAACAGGGAGAGGGACTATCTATCAATCACCTCTATCCAATCAGAAATTGAACTGGCTTAGAGCTAGATTGCAGCTTCAGCTAGACTTAGTTCACTTCTGCTTTCAAAAATCTCAAGGACAGTTGTGTGTTTGTTGTAGCTATTCGTCTCAAGGATTTTCCGAGTGCTTTGAGGTAGTGAGAGAGTGAGACACTTGACTCGGCTTTCCAGCCCAGCCTCCTAGTCTCTTAGCATCCCCTCCCCCAGGCCCCAGCACTCAGCAAGTGTCCTTTGGGAAAATTGGCTAAGGCCTTTAAAATCCCCCAGATCCCAGCTTATCAGCATCCTCTGCAGGTTTGTCTCTTCCTGGTAGAGTCCCTCGGTCTAGCCAAGCCTGACCAATCCGCAGTCTGTGAGCACACTTGCAATAGTCCCTAGGGAAGAAAATGATCAGTGACCTCAGCTCATCTGTGAAAGGAGCATCTCTCTAGAATTTTAACTTATCTATAACTTTTTGCTTCCTACATCTCCCATGTCTTTAAAAATATAATTTTTGTAATTTATCCAATTTTTCTAGTTATTATAGCAGAAACCAACAACTTGCCTCAACCTTCTACTCAGAAACACATAAGCCCCCATTATTACAAATTAATTCCACAAATAATTTTCTATATAGAATAGTCAGGCTTTTCCTGGTATTTTTGCATTTCATTCTTATTTTACTAACATGATTTTCATCTAGTTCAATTTTTCACCATGTATATTTACAACCAAGATGTGGTTTATTGATCAGTATCTTTGACCATATGAAATTCCACCATTCATAGCATCTGCCATTGTGAGTTTTCCTGTGTGACCATAGAATTTTCATCTGTGACCAAGTTTAATTTTACACCTTCAAATTTTGCATATCTAAACTTAGTCAAGAAGATTACATTCTTCAGACAAGTTTTAGACTGTAATACATTTTACCAAGTACAGTGTGTACTTTCAGATATTGTAATTTTTATTTTGTATTGATCATTTTTACCAGTAACATCTATTACAAACTTAATAAAAGATGATGGTCTGTACTTAAGTCTTATTTAATCTCTAAGAAAATTGTGTGCAATTCTTCTCTGATATTCTAAAAATTTTGTAGTATCTAGTGGTCTATTCAGTGTGAATTAAGAATTGGTCTATTGCATTCTTAACAAATTTCTGGCACAAGCCTGTCTTTATAGAGTAATAATGTCTAGTGTTGGCAGTGCAGAGAGCAAAGTGATGAAACTGAAGGGGTAAGCTTGTAATGGCAAGATCAACATGCCTTGCATCATGACTGGAACACAAAGACCTTGGTTGCTGAAACAGCTCTAAGGACTTGGGGTTGACTCTATCTCAACTTGCCATGCCCTTTCTTCTCTCTGTGTCTCTGCTCTTGCCTCCTCTCTCAAGAAAAGGCTTCCTTTGATTAGTCATGGTTGTTCTACTCACAACTTCAGATTTCTCAGAGTCCATTATGGCTGCCCTGGCCCCTCTGTATCATGGTTCATTCAGGTTTCATTTCTGCCATTAATCCTCTCCTCTCATTTGGTATTATGTCTGGGTTCAAATTCCTAAGAGAAGGAGTATGACTAGTCCAACATAGCCAGAAGCCTACAAGGGCCCTAGTTCAGGTATCTTGTTGAGAAATCTCTCTAATCCATTGTTTCTCGAGGTATAATCCACTGATCACCTTCAAATCTGAGGATCACCTTTCCATATTCCATGGCCCCAGGCCTTTCCCTTTCCCCCAACCACAAGGGAAACCAGGCAAGAAGCTGCCAGGGATCCCTGCAGCCCTTCCCCCACTGTATACCATGGGAAAGCATCCTGGTATAGCTCAAAAAGCTCTAGTATCAGATGATTTGGGGTTCAAATTCCAATCTGTTTGCCTCTAAACTGATTGTGAGTGAGTTCCTAAATTCTCTGAGTCTTAGTTTCCTTGTCTGTAAAATAAGAAAATTAAACTGATAAAAACAGATACTATACTTGGTCTTCACCAAAAGGCCAAGAAGTGATAAAATAAGAAAATTATATCTGCCCTCAGAAAGAAATGGCATATATAAAGAGGCTGGCACAGATAAATATTAGTTCCTTTCTTTCTGAGGGCAAGTCGGTAGCATCACCTTCATTTGCAGAGAGGAGAGCAGAATAATAGTGTGTGGCCAGAATCAAACAAAACACATGAGATGATCCCAGGAAATAAATGAATAGATTTGCCAGCAAGAGACATTGTTATTTTTTCTCCCTGCCAAGACTTACTTTCCCAGAGATACTGCATTTCTTTGGATAACTCCACAACCACTCAATCCAGATATAGTCTCTCAGGCAGGCAACATGTTTACAGTCAAAATGCTCACTTCCACTTCAAGTTTCCAATCCCCTGCTGCTACTTTCTGCAAACTTAATTAATTCGTTGCAGCTAACATTTGTTCAACCTCATGCAGCAATGGGAGACTGAAAGTAACAGGCTCTGGTAAATTAAAAACATTTCAAAATATTGTCTTCTCCCAAGAAAACATTTCTTTTTTTTTTCTTAAATTAACACTCCATTTGGATAACTTTAAAGTTTCAAAAGAAAACAAACAAGGAAGTTCCAATTAATGCTGATTGTCTTTAACTATTTCACTGCCATCCATCCAGGCTACCACTCTTATTATCCTAAGCACTGTCACCTTCTTAATAGATATGCAATAGACCCTCTACCTATCTCCTTTGCAATACTTAGGTAATTATATCACATATGGTCCTAGTGTGAAAATGCCTGCCACACACTCCATCAGTCAGCAGATTAAGATGTTCCTAAACCCTAAGTGATAACGTTGTCTTGGAAAATTAGAAGTGCAAGTGCCATATTGAAGGCAATGATGTGTAGCAAGGGGATATAGCAGATTTTTCTTTTTCTTATTGGTTTGGTTGTTTCACTGCCAAGACACAATTATATTGGCTAAGACTAATGTAATAATAGGAAGACTAAATAATAGGAAGAGTGGCTAGGAAATGGCCCTGCAAGCAAATGTCACCTTATCCCAAAAGATTAATCCAAGGGATTCAGATTGGGGCATTCTGATCTGTTGGCCTGGTTGACAGGCACCAAGGATATGTGTAATCTATCAGGGGAAGCCCCTACAATGACCAATGAGTGTGAAAGAACATCCAAATAGCTGCTCTTCCACTACCTGCCATGAGTTTTGTACAATGTTTCCTTATCAAAAGGGCTCAATAACATTCATTCTGTCTCTAGTGCATGATCGGTGAGGCAGTCTGTGCAGTTCTGCACAGATGTAAAATGCTTGTTTTTCTTGTTGTTGTCATGAATAATGTAGTAGAAAGAGCTTTGAGCCCAGAGTTAAGTGACCTGAGTCCTAATCACAGCTTTGCTCATAAACTGATCAACTCACTTCCTTGGGAGTACATAAGAGAGTAAGTAAAAGACCCAATATTGGGGGACGCTTCTAGGGGGACGCTTCTACCACCTCTGTGAGACTGTGTTAAAATGGCTATCGTTGTGCAGAGTTATCACACAATACTCCAACATCTTTTCTCTGGTTTTACTCTAAAGTCTTTTCATCTTTTCATATGTGCTGATAATAATTCTAAGATTCAAAAATGTGTCACAAACATAGTTTGAGGACACCTGGTTAAATCAAAGAGCTAGAATGGAGCAAAGGGGGAAACCTAAAATGCAGACATTAATCACTAATTCAGTACTTTTAACTTCTAAGAAATGTGAGACATAAATGTTTTCAGAGATTCCTGCCAACAGTAATGCTGAGCCAGGGGCAGTGGCTCACTGCTGTAATCCCAGCACTTTGGGAGGCCAAGGCGATAGGGTGGCTTGAGCTCAGGGGTTTGAGACCAGCCTGGGTGACGTGGCAAAACCTCATCTCTAAAAAAAAAAAAAAAAAAGAAAAGAAAAGAAAAGGAAAAATTAGCCAGTTGTGGTGGTGTGTGCCTGTAGTCCTAGCTACTCAGGAGGCTGAGGTGGGAGGATCACTTGAGCCTGAATGTTTGAAGCTATAGTGAATTGTGATTGCACCACTGCACTCCATCCTGGGTGACCAAGTGAGACCTTGTTTCAAAACAACAAACAAACAAAAAACAGTAATGCCAAATATAGGAAACCAATCAAAGCTTCTATGACAATAAGGAAAAATACTTGGTTTAATTCTGTAAAGAAAGCAATAGTTACTTAAGAAAAAATATCTCCATTGTGTCTATGACAGGCATGGTAATCAGCATAGTATTTAAAATATCAGGTTATTTTTATTGTAATTTTTATTTGATTTGCTCAGATGAAGAGAGTAATATAGCAAATCTCTCTCCATATATACACATATATAAATTATATATATTATTATTCAAATAGAGAGACACAGATACTGGGCTAGAGTAAAGCATAATCTCTGTCCCTCTGTTTCTGTCTTTCTAAATATATAAAAATATATGCATATATAACATATAATGTTATACATGTAGGTATCTGAATAAAAGTTTATATGTGAATACATCCATGTGTATATATATGCATGTTTGAATAGATGTACATAGAGAGACAGAGATCATAGACAACTAGTTGCCTACTAATTACCAATAGCCCTTCTCTTTACTAAAATAATGCAGACTTTGTTGAATAGCAATATGTCTAACTGAAAATATTTGGAGCGTTGCTTGCAAATAGGGGTGGCTCTATATCTAACTGCTGACCCATGAAAGGTAAGCAGAAATCATGGGATGGAGCTTCTAGGGCAGCACGTTAAAAAGCTGGGCTGATTCAGTCTGCAAGCCCCGTTTGCCCCTTGCCTTCCCACTTTTCTGTCTATTGCACAGATGCTGTGCTTGAAGAGGATCGGCCAGATTGTGATTTTGAAGTGACAAATCCGTGCTAAGGAGGGCTAAATGGGAAGACGGGGAGAGGCTGAGTCTCTGCTCTTACCAAGATTTGCCACATCAATCAGCTTGGGATTACCTGCCTCCATACATCTCACAATATGATAAAAATAAAACCCTTGATTTTTAAGCCTCTGATTAGGAGCCTCTGTTCTTGACAGTCAAATGTAATTCCTAAATGATGCAAGAGGAACATTGATCCTTACCCTCAAGGCATTTATAGTTTTCTGACAAAACAAGGTAGACATTTATGTTTGACCCAATTAAACAACATAGACTTGCATAGGAGTGAATGCTTATACAAATGCAACCTCTAAATGCTACAGATGTTCGAAACAGAGAGAGAAAACTGTGGACTAGAATTTTTGAGAAACATTTTCACGGTGTGAGAGAGACCTGTGCTGGTCCTAAAGCTTGGGGAGATATTATAAATAGAGATCTAGGAAGAGAACTCCAGGCAAGAAAAACAGCAAGGATTTTGTCACAGGGTGAAGAAAAGCATAATTGCTAACTAGCTGACCCAGAAGGAGGAGGACAGAATATGGGGTAGCTAAAGATGAGTTGAATAAGCAGTATGAGACTAGATGACAGCAGCTTTGAAAATCCAATATCCATGACTGTTGACTCTGCCATGAGAGTTTTAGACACACTAAGGCTATATAGCTTATATTAATTACAAAAACTGAAGGAAGTTCCATTGTTCTACAGAACTTATTTTGGTTTAATGACCACTGCTTATAGTTCAATTAATCCTCATTTATGGACAGATCTACTTTGAATTGCTGGACTATTAACTATACCATTGTTCAAAAGGCAGTAATTATTTTTAGCTGAAAATTGAGAGGTATAGAACTAAACTAGGTGTTCCCAGCCAAAATTCCTAATGAATTCTGACAATCCATATCATCCCTTTTCATTTATCGAACCACTCAATATTATTGTAGTTATTTCCTTTTGATTCAAAGGAAACAGTTCCTTTATCAGACACAAAGACAGTACCTGTTCAAAGGTGAATTTAAGAAAGAAGAATTATATACTTAAAGAAATAACTCACAATCATCTTATAAATAATTGATACCTGTGCTAATTTTGCAAAAACAAGAACACTAAACAATCAATAAATACATATTGTTTTTATATATTTGAACATTTATTATTACCAAATCAACTACATTGCTTTGTTTTAACAGGTCATATGATACATCAGAAAAAACTCCAGATAATGTGTTTTTAAATTTTTCCTTTTATCTTGACATCACTAAATGATTGGGAGTATTCACCATTGAGTTCTTTAATGACAATATCCTTTTCTTTTACAAATGGCTTTGAAGTCTTCCACCGCCTGTTACAAGTATTTGGATACTTCCCCACCAAGGGTGGGCAGGAAGCCAACACAAGCCACCAGGTGCCAATATTACACCTGACAAATTAGCCACACGACTGGAAAAGGGTGGGTCCATCCTCCTGTTAGAGGTTCATTTCCTCTCATTTTCCCATGAACAGGAAGTCATTGGAATGGGGAAAAAAGCTTTCCTTAAAGACCCATCTGACCAAAGGTCTGAACTTGTTAACTCCCTGTTAACAAGCAACTTGAAAGCAAGTTCAAACGAATCACGAGACTGTATTTACATTGACTTTTTTAACCCTGCTGAGGGCCTGGATTCTGGGATGTCGGAATTCATGTAACACTCGGGGTGAGGAGTGCGCCTGGATGTCATACGGAATAAGGACAGCTGACAGAGGAGGCGGATGCATGATAGCCCTTGCACAAACCTTGGGAACCTAAAAGACTGAAGACAAGATCTGACTGGAGCCACAGTTTAGGGACAGAACCCTATTTAATTCACCCAATTCAACAAGGCGATTTGAAGAATTTGATCAGAATTGACTGACAGTCCATAAAATGCTACACTGTATTTGTACAATACTTGATTCAGTTAAATTCTCTGAACTAGTGACTTATAACTACCTCCTAAAGATCAATTATAAAGCTTGATGAGTGTAAAATAAAGCATAATAAAAGAATGTTTTCCAGCTGAAAAGTAATCCAAAGAATAGGGTTCTACTTATCTTAACAGCATCCCAAGAGATAACTACTATATGTTTATAATGCATAAACAATTGTTAAAATATATTTTATATACTAGTTTTTTAAAAAGTATTCCAAAATGACATAACATAATGTACAGTGTTCTACAACTTGCCTTTTCACCTAACAACATGTTACTGACATCTGTCCTTGACAGTTTATACAGTATATTCATTCATTTTAATTGATATATCCAATCAACTCCCTTAATTTTTTTGCCAACCAGATAGGTACAAAATGGCAACATATACTCTTTTAAATTTTACATGTCTTTTACCAGTGAGGTTGAGCATATTTTTCAAATGTTTGCTAGACATTTGGATTTCTTCTGAGAATGACATATTTTATATCTTTTGCCCATTTTTTTAAGTGTTAGTTATATTTTTCTCATTAACTTGAAGGCATTCTTTGAATAATAGATAGTAACCCTTTTTTCTGTCATGTATAATTCAAATATTTTTTCCCAATCTGTCACTTTTTATTTAACTTTTTTTTTATGAAGTCAAATCTGTTAGGTTTTCCTTAATGGCCTCTGGACTTCTCACCTTGTTTACAAAGACCTTCTAACCTAGGATTATTTTTTATTAATTTATATTTCATTCTGATACTGGTATAGATTTGATTTTTATCTTTAGAGCTTTATTCCATCTGGAATTTACTTTTGTGTATAGTATGAGTCCAGATGGAGAGCCAGTTGTCACAATACCATTTACTGAACAGTCTCCATTTAGCCACTCATTTGAAATGCCTCCATATTATCTGTTAAATTCCTCTATATTCTTAGTTCTGCTTCTGGACTCTAGCCCTTTTGATTAGTTGATTTCTCTAGCACAACACTTGTGTATTAGATTTCTTAGGATGTGTAGTTTGTTTGATAACTACTAGACAGGTCTTCTCTCAAACTTTTGTTTTGTTTTGTTTTGGTTTGGTTTTATGACTACTGTCATGTGTTTCCCTTCCAAATGAATTTTCTTTTTTTTTTTTTTGAAATGGAGTCTGACTCTGTTGCCCAAGCTAGAGTGCAGTGGCACGATCTTGGCTCACTGCAACCTCTGCCGCCCGGGTTCAAGCAATTTCGGCTAATTTTTGTATTTTTTTTTTTTTTTTTTTTAGAAAAGATGGGGTTTCACCTTGTTGGCCAGGTTGGTCTTGAACTTCTGACCTCAAGTGATCCACCTGCCTCAGCCTCCCAAAAGTGCTAGAATTACAGGCATGAGCCACAGTCCAGCCCGAATGAACTTTAGAATAGGCTCCTTACGTTCTATTAAAAACCCCATTGCATTTCAATTGATAAAAAACTGAATGAAATATTACATCTTAAATTCATCTGATTTAAAGCACAATGTTTCATAAAATAAAATCA
The DNA here is from genome assembly GCF_009828535.3 of Hylobates moloch. Classification (NCBI taxonomy): domain Eukaryota; kingdom Metazoa; phylum Chordata; class Mammalia; order Primates; family Hylobatidae; genus Hylobates; species Hylobates moloch. The sequence goes on from NW_026652293.1 coordinate 47,658,361, forward strand.
CACATTTTACAATGCTTTTACAAATTAAACTATTATAATAAATAGGATATACTGTCATTATTTTTGTTACATCATATCAAAACTTTCAGGGGATACAAATGGAAACTCTTCTTTTTGATTGACTGTTCAATCCACCAAACAGTAGCCTATTCTATGCTAGAAAACTCTAGTATCTGTTATGAGAATATAGAGATACATGTGGCATGATCTTTGTCCTCGAAAACTTACAACCTAGTTAAGAAAATAAGACACACACACACACATATATATATATATATACACACAGACATATAAGGCATATTGATTAATGCATATTGATACAAGACAGCTTACATGAGGAATCAAATGAGTTACTGTAGAAAATAAGAGCACCAAGAGGACAAAGGCAGAAGAGTCAAGGCAGAGAAGTTAGAGTCTCTCTCTTATTTTACAAAAGAGAACGTCTGAGGCCCAGACATTTCAAGTCACTGAGCCAAGTAGACAGAAAACATCAGGTCTGCTGATTCTCATCCTGGTGACTTGTCTACCACATCAAATAAAATTCACACTTATAAGTGTCAATACCCATAAACTGGTTTTTCAAAATCAGTTTAAAAAAAAAAAGATTGCATTCAGATAACTCCATTACAGGGATTTCCTTTCATCTATCTGACATCAAATACCAGATATTAATGATGTTTCACTTTTCAACCGTGGTTTTGACATTAGAACACATAGCCTATATCTAGGTAATAAAATGGGAGGGTTTTTTTTTTGGCCCCTTTACACAATTCATCCCCTTGTCATATTTTAAAGCCCTCAGGTAACAAATCCTAAGACCCACAGGAATCTTTACGCCAGCAGAGAAGAGATTTCTAAAATTCAACATCGAATCTATTTTTGATTTTCCCTTGAGTTTGTTTCTGTCAATGTTAGGCAGGTAACACATTTCAGCTTTTAAGCCATGGAGTGATCTTTTTTTAGAAAAAAAAAAAAGTGCACTCACAGCTTTAATCTTATATTTCTATGCATATTGAGTTAAATGTTGTAAAACTATCAATTCTGTCAAAACCTACCAAATAGAAAACAAGACACCATGCAATCTTAATGTCCAAACTGACTAGTGATTATCAGAAATTAAATGTGCAGGAATTCCAAATCTTTTTTGATTTGAGATGTCTAGATAACTTTTGTTTTTCCATAATTGTATGAGGTTTCTACATAGTATTTAAGACTCAATTATATTGCAATTGATGTAATTAACTCTAATAATCCATTAAAAGTCAGTAGGAGGGCTATTCAAGTCAATAGAAAAGAAGGAGTATATTATGAAGGTGTTATTAACCTATACAGAATTTTACCAGACATTTTCTTTTCTTACATAATAAATACACAGTGGTTAGGAAGGCTGTCATTATAATTTAATGTGAACAATAGTCCATCACTTCTTTTCCTATGCAGCCCTTAACTAATTCCATGTACCATGCACAAGTAAAATGAAACCCTTTCTAATCAGGGTACAGTCATATCAATCATCCATTACTCCATGATTAAAGAAGAGGTCCTTTCCCAGCTAAGTGGAAGAGATTTGGGTACCAGCAGAAGTTTCAGGCCCACCTTCTCTTTCAGTTGACAAGTCTCAGTTTCTGATGGCTGTCTGTACTTTGCAATTAATAAAAGCATAAACAGCCATCCAGAAAGTTCTGTTTAGAATACTCTGGCAACCATTATATTGCCACTGAAAGCATGGCTACATGTTCCCTTGAACATCAAGTGAACGTTTGAGCATTCTGATCTTTTGAATTAAGGGAGTTATGTATAAGCTAGCTACCTTTACAGCATTCCACAGGTCTACACTACTTCCTTAGGAGTCCTGTTTGGCTCTAGCTATGAACCTCACAGACATCTAAAACAGTGAGCCTCGATAGAGCTAACCCTACTGGGACTACAGGTTGCAGAGCAAGTTCAAGGGTCTCAGCTCACTTCCCATTTTTTCTCCATTATTCCCAGTACAACAAGATGGAAATAAAAGTCAGGAGAGCACATTTTAAATCACACATCACCAAACAGGCTGTCCTTCTCTGAAAGAACTTTCACCTCGCCCCAGTTTCCAGTCGTGCTTTTCCAATCTGATAACAAACAAAAATGTTGTACTCTAATATTTGCATGAAAGAACACTTCATTCATAGTCTTATCCACTTATCCTACTATAGACTTCATTAGGAATACAGACTGTGTTAGCTTCTGCTGGTTTCACATATATATCACGGTAACTAGCCCCAGCTATGGGGACAGCAAGCATTATCAGGAATAATAACACTTCCACACAAAGAACAGCTATGCCTGAAAGAGCTATAGAGCCACAGGGGTTGTAAGGGAAAGAACACCATCCCTGGACTCAGAAGGTGGGATGAGTACAGGCTGTGCCGCAAATTGGCACATACTGCCATGAACAGGATCGAAAAAATATCATTCCTCTGCCTCAGCCTCTGTACAATGGGTGGAAAAAGAACTCACATCATAGGCCTGTTATTAAATTAGCCCCATTAAATCAGGATTAAATTAGACAAACATGTGAAATAAGCCTTACAAGAAGTCATAAAATATTACACAAACCTGAGATTGTGTTTGTGCTTATAGCATTATTCAAAGTCACAATAAGTTCTTAAAGACAAGAGAGAAAAGGATAAAACAGCAGTTCTCAAACTTCGGTGCACATGAGATTCATCTCGGGTTTCATTTCAAAGTACACATGCCTGTTTCCCAGGTGAGTCCTATTCAAACTACAGGCTGAGAGACACTGGGATAAGGGATTGGCTGAAAATTGATTCCTATTCATTCATCAGATAGTTTAAGTACTAGGAAGCCTTAGAGGATAAAAATAATTACAAGATACTGCTCAAATGTCAAACAACTCCTGCTCTACATGTAGAGAGATGACAAATATCTAGAAATGATAAAATGTAAGGCTCTGTGTGTCAAAGCAGAAAAGCAGCCAATGAGTAACACCTCTTCTAGTTTCCCCCTTGAACCAGAACCTAGAAGAGGCTTCATATTCCCAAAAAGGAAATTCTGGTTCACTCTTATTCCTAAAGTACGCACTGTCAGTGCTTTCTGGTCCCTTATGCATGAACCTCACTCCTAGGCCTCAAGAGCCAATGTGAGTCCTAGAAGTCTCAGCCAGGAATCAGGGAGAGACTGTGGATCCCATCCTCTCTCATGGAAAACCAGGCCTCACCGTGAAGTGGCATCTCTCTCACTCAAAAAGTTCATCTCTGATATTGAACAAAGAACCCTTTTCATTCTGGAGAACTACTGTTTTCTGAGGCCTAGGTGCAAACTGAGCAAACCAACCACAGGCCTGGGCAGTCACAATGACTAGAGCATGAGACTCACCCTCTGAAGGGTCCACTTTGAATCTCCTCCCTACGGCTAGTCCCCGAGAGAGCATTTGGGCACAGCAAAGCTGTGGCTTCAAAGTCACAGTAACTTTCTACACGCCTGGGAGGAGATAGAGAATGTCACCTTCCTTTTTTCTGAAACTCCCACTGTCCCTTTGTACAGGTTCAAGAACACAGAGAAAGGAGACCTGGTCCAAGAGACAAGAGGCCTGGGTTGCTGTTCTGCCCTACCAATAACAGGCTAGGAAACCATCTCTCTTTCTTTAGCCACATCTTTTTCCAAAGAGGAATATTCAGGAGATTAGCATCTACTCCAGCTACTTCACAAGATGAAGAACTCTTTTGAAAAAGTAAAACATGGCCGTGTGCAGTGGCTCACGCCTGTAATCCTAACACTTTGGGAGGCCAAGGCAGGCGGATCACCTGAGGAACTGGAGATCAGCATGACCAACATGGAGAAACCCCGTCTCTACTAAAAATACAAAAAAATTAGCTGGGTGTGGTGGCACATGTCTGTAATCCCAGCTACTCGGGAGGCTGAAGCAGGAGAATCACTTGAATCCAGGAGGCAGAGGTTGCAGTGAGCTGAGATTGCTCCAATGCACTCCAGCCTGAGCAACAAGAGTGAAACTCTGACTCAAAAAAAAAAAAAAAGTAAAACATGTCCCTGAAGTACAAGAAATTAATATCAAACCCAAAGTACAATAGTCAACCTTGGAAATATCCAGTTTGATTATGAACATTGTACCTCAATTCCCTAGATAGTGTTTCACTGTGGCTTTGCTTTGAAAGTATAGGCTGGTCCTCTGATAAGTCACCACCGCTGATTCCTTTACAGATAAAGACATGCAAGACTAGGTTACTGGAATTCTCTATGTTTCTCTCTCTCTCTTTCTCTCTCCAGGCCTACAGAAGTTTAAGTACCCTCCCACCCCCAGCCTCCACCTGCCCACACAGATCTGGAGGCACCTAAGAACATATGACCCCAATCGCATTCATGTGACACCTTTGTTCAGCGCCAAATTCACTTGAGAGGGGAAAAAAATACCTCAACCAGGAAATACATCTTTTACAGCTATTTCATCCTCCCCTCACGTGGCGCTGGAATATCGCTTTAAAGAACATTCTTGTGGCATTTCCAGATCTTTTCCTTTAGGACTGCAAACAGGAGTAGCCCATCCAAGGGGAAACTGCTCCCCAGCAGAGCCATTCTTCAAAGGGGACTTCTTCAGGCAGGAAAAGGGAACGTCTGATACTGGAACTGAATAAACAGACTCATCAAGCTGAGTGCCAGATTGGAAATCCAGGCGCTGGAGCATGAGGCCCGCCAGCCGCACACCTCATACATGCTATGGCTCTGTCTCTCTCCTCTCTTTCCTTGTCTCTCTCTTTCCTTGTCTCTCTCTTTTTTCTTCCATTCTGTAATCTTCTTCACTCAAGTGACTTAGTGATCCTCGGTATACACCCATCGTTTTTTACAACTATTAACTGACTCATCTAATAGGCTCCTGAGGTTTCAAAACTCATTTTTGAATCACAGACTCTTCTACCATCTCTACTCATGCAGTTCACTCTGTCTCTCAACACTCACATCTCCCCACAGCCAACAACCTTCCTCAGAAAGTAGCTCCTTTTAGGTCAGGGCAGATCATTCATACACACAATGTTTCAAACCCTGGATACGTGGCTGGTAGAATCCTAGAGCTTGATGGAAACTCCAAAGTTTTTTTTTTTTTTTTTTTTTCAGGAAAAACTACAAATTTGTAATCTCAGAAAGATCATAGTCTACCCTGGACCTTGAAAGAGTTCATCCCCATTTACAGGTTGGTTCAGTGGCTCACTGTCTATAGTAGAAGTGCTTCCAACTAATTAACCTAAGTTTTTACTATAATTAGTTATTCTACTTGAATAGCTGCTCACACATGAAATTCCAAGCCACAGGTCATAGCAGGCTTAAGCTTAGAAACTGGAATTTATCTTTTCCATACTGGAAAATTTCAGTTTTTTCTTTTAAATTTTAAACAATTATACCAGTAAATGTTGCAATTATTCAGATAATCTGGACATTCCTTTTAGTTGTTATCTATACCAGCAATCCCCAACCTTTTTGGCACCAGGGACTGGTTTCGTGGAAGACTATTTTTCCATGGACCGGGGTGGGGGGATGGTTTCAGGATGATTCAAGCACATTAGAATTATTGTGCACTTTACTATTATTACATTGTAATATACAATGAAATAATTATATAACTCACCATAATGTAGAATCAGTGGGAGCCCTGAGCTTGTTTTCCTGCAACTAGACGGTCCCATCTGGAGATGATGGGAGACAGTGATGGATCATCAAGCATTAGCTTCTCATAAGGGGCATGCAACTTAGATTCCTCACATACACAGTTCATGATAGGGCTTGAGCACCTCTGAGAATCTAATGCCACCACTGATCTGACAGGAGGCAGAGCTCAGTCGGTAATGCGAGTGATGGGGAACGGCTGAAAATACAGATGAAGCTTCACTTGCTGGCCCGCCACTCACCACCTGCTGTGTGGCCCAGATCCTACCAGGTCACAGACCAGGGGTTGGGGATCCCTGTTCTATATTATACATATATCCATACATATTCACATAGACAAACACAATTCCCTGTGGATTTCCCACCTCACAATGTCAGTCCCATTAGGATTTTTTTTCAAATATCCAAAACAGGCAGAGGGTCTCACTTTTACCACTTTGTTCTTAATGTCTGAACCCTTTTCTAGATATTTCCTTGAGGAAAAATTATTGGATGATAAATGTCTCGGGGGAGGTTTGTAAAACTCTATAGCAACTAATTTAAAAATGAGAAATCGGCTCTGTAATTTACTTAGTTTCTATCCATAATTGGCTGCTGGCTCATTCATTATCATACTTTGTAACTATCTTATATAAAATGCCCCTTTAACGGGCCTTATAAACCTGAGTTCCAACAGAAACAGCAATAACAAAGAGTCAAAATGAAAAGAATGGTTAAGTAAATATCTGGTCAGTAAGGATCACTGAGCTCCAAAGCATTTTAATTTTTTTCCCCATAATAAATGCTTAACCTCAACGATTCAGTCATATCCCACTCTCTTGTCAATATTTATACATAGAAATTTATCTTTTAAAACACAAGTTGAGCCCCACACTGTGATTCACATTTTCAGAATGTTTGTTTATTCAGAATATTTTTTAGTAATTGCTGTGGAGTAATCATAAGGACAATCCAGTTGTCCTTGTTGTCATTAACCAGCAACAACAAATGTCCAGAGTAACCATGAATTTATAAATTTATTTTAATACTTCCTTAGAGCTGTGTGTGTCTATCTTTGGAGAAACAGGAAAAACTCTAACTCAGCCACCCAGAGGCTGTCTGACAAACAATACCTGGGTATTTGGCAATAATTCATCAACAAATATATTTTTCATTTTTAAATGATTTTTATATAGGCATTATCATCAAATAATTGCCTGTCAAAGTAAGAAGAATAAAGGTCACTGACTCTTTTTAATCATGAGGACTCTAAAATGCACCTCCTCTCCATTTGATGTCATAGATTAGGTTCTCCATTGTGCAACCATCGGCACAAACATCACCTTAGACATGCAAAAGGGACAAGGTGGGAGACGTCCATTTCAGTTACCTTTGCCCAGGCTTTATTTGTTCTGCAGATAAAAAACTTTGGACTTCTTTACCCAACCAGTCATCTTGCACAAACAGTAAACTCCCTCAAAACTTTCTGTTCCCATGGGACCCTTGAGAAAACAAAATGAAAAAAAAAAAAAAGCATGATTGAAATCTACTTTCTTCGGTCAACATCCTAACATTGAGCAATTTCTTCACATCTTAAAAGGGACTGTCCTGGCATCAGATTCAGAGTTAGTGAACTCCCTATTGATCAAATAACTGGAACCAGTAGTAACCAGAGTCAGAATTCCGAGATTACAAACACTTGTTCTGTAACCATTTCCCGTTCCTCCCCATAGCATCATGAGGCCCTTATTCACGTTCAATTCACCTTTGGAAAGCAGTGGTTTCTAAATTTTTAGATCACATATGGTAAAAATTTTTGAACATGTCCATCCTATGTATTCTTATTTATAAATTACATATGTATTACTCTATTCTATGCATCAAAAACACATGCACTGAAAAAAATCTAAATTTAAGATGAAATAAAACATTGAAATAAATAGAAGGTTAAATATCTTCTTTCTGCACACCAATGGATCATTTTGGAACCTTCATGAGGTATAGATACCCTAAATCTGAGCCCCCTGCTTTAAGAGATGCAGTGAGCTGTCATTCTCCCAAATCCAATCACCACTTTGGCCTAATCAAAAACCTATTTTCAAGAAAATATCTGCTAGTAGTCATTATCATCTTCTGTGAATAAGGACCCATCATTATAGTGAGGCTTCCAGGAGTATCTGCATTTTAAGTATATGTCTAATTATGAGAAGAAAGCTTTGTTTTGTTTTCATGTGATGTCAGGGATGCCAAAATCATTCAGATATTTGGAGGATTGAAAATGTTTCCTGGTGGCCCTGATCTTGGACAAGTTGGGAAGCTCCTCATCAATGTACATACCTGCGTATACAGTGGCAGCAGCAAACTTAGTAAATACAAATGTTTTAAGCAAACTTAGTAAACAAAAAGGTTTTAAGAACAGCAAATTGGGCCGGGCGCGGTGGCTCACGCTTGTAATCCCAGCACTTTGGGAGGCCGAGGTGGGCGGATCACGAGGTCAGGAGATCAAGACCACGGTGAAACCCCGTCTCTACTAAAAATACAAAAAATTAGCCGGGCGTGGTGGCGGGCGCCTGTAGTCCCAGCTACTCAGAGAGGCTGAGGCAGGAGAATGGCATGAACCCAGGGGGCGGAGCTTGCAGTTAGCCGAGATTGCGCCACTGCACTCCAGCCTGGGTGACAGAGTGAGACTCTGTCTCAAAAAAAAAAAAAAAAAAGAACAGCAAATTGGTTAGAAAAGGTAAGGTTAACATGTTGGGTAGGAAATTTTTCTGAGTTGATGAGTTAGATAAAGACTTTCATTAATGCAATTAAAAAATCATTTTTGTCCCAAATAATCAATCACAAGCACTTGCTTAGCTCAAGTACTTACATTTTTCATGAATTTATGAAAATAATTTTCCCAGGGGAAAAGATGAGTAATACTCTAGATTATTTTCATCTTAGTGGATATGAAGTTGAAAATTTTTTTTAAAAGTCTGAATTATCCATCAGACGTATGCATTGATCCAATTCACCAGGTAACTGCAAAATAGTCTACTTGACTCTAACTTATGAAAACAAAAGGAAAGTGGAGAGTGGAAAGAGCTGATCAGCTGTTGAGAAGTGTTTCTTATGTATGTATGGGTACATATACTACACATACACATATATATGTACACACATACATGTAAATTTACATGTATAGAGAAGCTCCTGCCATTCAGTTTACCATCTAGTTGGGCAAATTGCGTGCCCATGAATAATTATGAAGTGATATATCAGCAGGCACAAAATAATACAGCATAAAACATATCAAACAAGTATGTGCTGGCAGAAAAAAGAGTGGGATATAATTAAAATCTGATTATTATAAATTTCCAGGGAAAAACGGGGGCAAACATTTTAGAAAAATAAGTTGGCACGATGAATGGGAAGAAGTTTAATTTAGCAAATCACACCCTGGGGACACAGGTTTCACTAATGTGAGAAAAGGACCCATACGGATGAAGTATGAGCTATGAAATTAATGTTAATGGATTGATAAAGGAAAATTGATACAACAAGCCAAATTTTAGTTTTGCTTGAAACATCCAGGTAAGTAAGGCAACATTCATATTGTTGTTGTTGTTGTTTTGCTTAAAATATCCCATAATTTCCTTTTATGCTATGTAAGACAACATAAAGATACCAGCATAAGAAGGCACAACGTAATACTAACCTCATGTCAGGAACTTGACATGTGTGCACAAGAATTGTGCATGCTCTTGGACCTGTTCAAGCTTTGACCTTTGTTTCTGAAATGTCAAGGTATCTCTTGTGTCATCATGAGCCTCCTCCCCCCAGCCCCTCATAGTTCTACCACTGAATGGACATAAACTATGCCAGAAATGATAAGACCTGAGATTTGCTGAACACCACCAATTCTTCTGTCAACATTCCTGTCCTGAAATCTCCTTTTACTTAACAAACCTAGATCACTTTCTGTTTATGGCACAAGAGAGAAGAAAGTGGAGGCAAATAATCAATTACTTCTCTCTAAAAGATAATTCTCAGGAAGGAAACTGATACCACCTGTCTAGTTTATCATGCACTGTCTGGGTTCACCTTTTTCTTTGTCATTGTCACAAGCTGCTCCACCTGCATACCACCCAAACTGCTAACAAGAATGGAAGCTTATCCAGGGCAAAATCTGACTTTTCAATTCCTTTTATATTCTCTGTTATGAGTCAATGAATTCAGTTTCAGCCCCCATGCACATCAGGAACTCAACATGCTTGTTAAGCAAGAGGTGAACACCCCAGTTTTGCTTAGATTGTGTTTTAAAGAATGCATTAAAAAAAGAATTCATGAATGAATCAAGGTGATCATCAAGTTACGGATCAGATACCCACAAATTTCATTCAGTTTGGTTATTGAAAAAGTCAAAATGACCAAACCACAAATGACCAGAATAGATGTTTTGCACATTTCATAACTAAATAGACTTAACATTGAAAAGTATTGTGCAGCAGTTGATTGTGAAAACTGTCAAGTCAAAGCTAATTAAACTAGATTTTAACCTCTACAAACCAAAGGGAGTGTGCCCGTTTTGTCAACATGTTGTACCAGCACATAGCATAGTGTCTGCCACACAGTGAGTGCTTGTGGCAGCTTCTCATTAAGATGAACACTTCAATTCTTTCCCTAGTTGAATACACAAACTATTCCCCTCTTGTGAGACCGAATCTATTTGTCCAACTACTGGATCCTGGGTTCTCCCATGATTGCTTTGTCATACACAAGAGGGAAGAAGTGATCTGCATGACTTGCAAGGCTAGGTTTAAGAATTTTTGCAACTTCCACCTGGATTTCTTAGAATACTTGCTTTGAGGAAGTCTGTCACCAAGAGACCAAAAAGTTTTGCTAACCATGTGGAGAGAGAGAGAGAGAGAGATTCCTGACTAGCCCAATGCCAGACATATGAGTGAAGAAACCTTTAGATGGCTCCAGTCTCAGCTACAATCTGACTACAACCAAATGAGAGACAAGAACTGCCCACTGGAGTCCATCAGTCCCAAGAACTATGAGTGATAGTAATAAATTGTTTCATTAAGTCACTAGATTTAGGGTAGCTTATTACACAGCGATAGATAACTGAAACAGTGTTCAGTGTTTATTGAATAAGTAAATGGATTGATAAAAGAAAGCCACTTAGAATAAAGGGTTCCCAAATGAACCCAGTGAAATCCATTAAATAAATTATTTAGGTGATGTCAACAACAGTAAAGACTATCAGAAAATTGGACAACTCTGTGGGTAATTAAGGCCAAGAGGAAATCTGCTACAGAATAGAGAAAGTAATTTTTTTGAGAGTGGAATTTTCCAAATTCACTAACCATCTTGACCGTATTCATTAGATGATTGCTCAGTGCCCTACTTCCCTTTCCACAAAGTAAACTCACGATTGCATTTCAGCCATGATCCTAGGTACGAAGAAGAAGAAAACATGTTAACCAAGAAGGAACATGGGGAACCAGGGAAAGTAGACTTTGGGGAGCCTGATCTTTCTATGAAGACTCTCATTCTTCTCTCTCTTCCTTTAATTTTGTAGAATAGACTTTGGGCTAGGTAACACTGTGTAAAGCAACTAAATATAGCCAGAGATCAGGGTGGGTGGGAATGGAAACAAGAGGCTAAATGTTGGACATTAGCAGCTCTTACCTCATCACATCCCCCATAATTGTGCCATTATGCGCACAGAGCTCTTTAGCTGGATATGGTCACCATTTCATAATGATAAGAAGATCAATTAATGACATGATCCACATCTTTCACTGTTTTGATGGTTGCAAATAAGTCTGAGTCACTCTACCATCATTCTTACCACAGGCACAATTGTTTTTCTTTCTTTTTTCTTTTTCTTTTTTTTTTTTTTTTAGTGAGGAAAATAAATATCAAGAGGATGTATTTAATCTTCCTTGGAGTTTTAACTTTGTGCCTTTTCAGATGAAACCACATCAGGGTCTGGTCCTCTCTTTTCTGAGTATCCATTTCTTATGGTAGAATAAGTCCTTCTTAGTGCACAAACCCACCCTACTTCCTTCTCGATTACAGAATACTCCCCACCTTGCCCCAACGTGAATTCACAAACTCCCCATTCCCAAAGAGATTCCAATTTTGTCAGAGCCCAAAGGCTGTGTTCAAAAGAGGTGCTCTTGCAATCACTGGAAGATGGAAGAGGAAAAGACATTTCTCAGTAGCCACAAGTAGGTTTGTAGGCATTGGCAGAAGACACATGGAATAAAATATAGAAGCGCTTTGACTAACTCTACACAATCAACTTCATGATGCAGTTTAAAACAAAAAAGACATGATTGAAGGTCTCCATGGATCCAATAAACCAACCATCATCAAATCTTTTTTTTATTTGTCTGTACAAACAGGATCCAGGATCCAGAGTAAGCTCAGGGTCACCTGTTGGGCAAGCAGCCCTTCATGGTCACTCTGAGTAGGCTAGGGAGCAAAATGGCTTAAGCTGGGGCAGAATCTAGGGCAGTCATTAAGGAGAATTATCAGAATCAATGGACAAAGTTCTTAAAATCTAGCTTCAACACATGGGAAAATCTTATTTCCTATTGAATCTATTATCATTTTATTCAAATCAATTCAAAATGATTTATTGTCTGGTATTGTCTGGCACTGGGGATGGAGAATTATAAGATCTGTCCTCAAGGAGCTTTCCAGAGTGATGGGTTATGGAGGTATGACACCTGAATTTCCCATAAGAAGGATAAGGACCGTGTGTGCCATGCACTGTTTTGTTGAGACTCAGTAAGTACCATCTCTGACCCTAAGCTCCTCCCATATCACAAGGACTGAAAGCCTGGAAACTACATTTCCTAAGCTCTCTTGCCCATGGAGTTCTTGATATAATCTTCCATTGAGAGGTGCTCTTGCAATCACCAGAAAGTGGAAGAGAAAAAGACATTTTTCAGTAGCTACAGGCGGGTTTGTTACACAATGGCAGATAGCAGATATGGGCTATGTGTCAGCTTCTGAGCATCCATCTGAGAATCATCCACTTCAGTGCTGTAGGCAGCTAAGACCATTGGTGGCAACTCGGATTCCCAGGGATTCCAACATTTCATATTTCCTGGAAGTTGACCTTCACTCCCAGCCCTCCCAATGATTCCATAAAACCTCTAATTCCATACATTGTATTCCTTCCTAATGAACTAAAATACTTAGAGAATATTTGTCAGAATGGGATAGATCTATTTCAGTAATAAATACCCACCGCCCTCCCCCCTGCCCCACCCCAACTCTGAATAGTATAACAAGATAAGGTTATTCTTTGTTCAGGACATAGACTGATTGGCTTCCATCTTGGACCTAAGATTTCTGTGGAAGAGGAAGACAGTACCTAGAGAAAGCACATAAGCCCTCTTCACTGCTAGAATAAAGGTGACACAGTACTTTTCACATTCCATTACAAAAAAAAAAAAAAAACTAGTCTCAAGGCCCCAATTAAATTGTAAGGAAGGGTGAGACTATGGTCTTCCTCTGTGCCCAGAGGGAGGAAATGGTATGATGAACACATTGCATCTTATCAGACTTCTATTTTTTAATTAAATCTGATGGTTATATTTGATACTAAATACTGTGTCCTGTAACAAAATTCTAAAATATGTGGCATAGACTTCATAGTCAAGTAGTGTTTCTAGAAACAGATATAATAGACTGGTTGGCTGGAGATTCATATCATGGAGTGGAAAAACACTTGGCAACATTGTTGCCTTTGGTAACCTGAAAGACCACATGACTCTTGAGCTTGTAGGTGAAAAATAACATGTGTTGGTTGCTATTGGCTGCTTTTGGGAACACAGTAAAACAATAAGAGGCTATCAGGAAATAATTAACTGGTTTTTGAGCAAAGATAAAAAGAACAAGCATCTACTTCTAGAGCTCCCTTTTGATATCAACTGCTGTATTAGTCAGGGTAAGTAATGCTCACTGCCATAACAAACAATCCCCAAAAGCTCAATGACTTAATATCTAAAGGTTTATTTCTCCCTCACAAAAAGTCTAACGTGGATATTCCTCTGAAGAGGGATTCAGGGATCCCAATTTCTTTCATGTTATGGTTCTACATCTTCTGGCATCAGGGTTATCCTGGCATTATCCAGCCAGAAGATGAAGAGAGGGAAAGGAGAGAGAAAGAGGGAAAGGAGAGAGAAAGAGAGAGAGAGAGAGACTGAGAGAGAGAGAGAGAGAGAGAGAGATTGTCTCTCTGGCTGAGCAATTGCTTCCTAGAAGGAACTCTACACTGTGGAAGGAGAGGAGGATAAATCTTCATGGTCAGCTAGCCGTTTCTGCATTGGACTCTGAAGTTTTCTGTTTCTTTTTTGCTGCCATGTAGTTTATTTTCCCCACTTTAATAATACAGCTTCCTCCCGTTCTTTCCAACTTCTCTTCCTTTTTCTTTTGACATACACTTTCCCTTTCATCTCTTATTTGATCTTGCTTTTCTCTTTTATTTTACTGCTAATAATAATTAACCATAGCGTCCTACTCTCTACTCTGAGTAATTTCTAAGCATGAGGTTGAGAGAAAAAGATGGGGCTGTCGTCTTGTGGGAGGAAGTTACTTTAGCACTTTTTCCTGCAACTCAAATAGCATCTGATTCTGACTGTTAGGATTGATAGGCATTGGAAGGGAGACGTCAAAACAAATCTATATGGCAAATAAGATATTTGCAAGACTGTTGATGTTTTTTATGCTTCCATGATCCAAGTTCTTCAGTTTTTCAGGTTTCATGCTGGCTTTGGGGTAAAAGTTTCCAGTGTTGAGTTATTTTCTCTTTATTCAGTTATTAATAGGGACCACTCATTACTGCTGGGTGAGAATGGCAAATGTGATTGAAATCATTTTCAACTCTTTAATAACACAATTATAGTATTTGGACAGTTTTCTTTCATTTACACTTGTAACTCCTATCCATTTTTAGTTTGGGGAAAGAAATATACATTTTTTTAAATGTAAAATTTGAGTATTTTATCATATGCAAATGCCACATCCCCCATAAGAAGCAACCAGCACAAGTAACTATTTCTTCCCTACAAGCTACCTTGCTCTACACTTTACTTTTTGGTTTAGGACAGGAGAATAAGGCTTTAGTTCCTACCCTTTCAAACAATTCCCCACATTGAGTCCAGGATCAGTCTGCTCAGAAATTTGAGTTTTCCAAAATGGAGGTTCTTCAAAAAATTAAAAATAGACCTTCAATATAATCCAGCAATTCCTCTACTAGTATATATCCAAGAAAATAAAATCAGAATCTCAAAGAGATATCTACACTCCCATGTTCATTACAGCATTATTCACAATGACCAGGATATAGAAAAAAACTAATTGCCTATTGACAGATAAATAAATTGTGTGATATTTACACATATATATACATACACATATATGCATATATATACATATGTGTATATATGCATATGTATGTATACGTATGTGCATATATATGTATGTGTATATTGGAATACTATTTAGCCTTTAAGAGAAAGGAAATCCTGTCATTTATGACAACATAGATTAACTTGGAGGACATTATGTTAAATGAAATAAGCCAAGCACAGAAATAGCAATATTAAATGATCTCACTTATATGGGGAATCTAAAAGAATTGAATTCATAGAGGCAGAGAGTAGAGTAGCAGTTCTCAGGGACAAAGGGGTAAGGGAAATGGAGAGATGTTGGTCAAAAGATACAAAGTTTCAGTTATGCAGGATGAATAAGTTCTACAGACTTAATGTATAACACTGGGACTGTAGTTTATAATACTCTATTGTATACTTGAAATTTCCTAAGAGAGTAGATCTTAAGCATTCTCAGCACACACAAAAAAGGTAACTATGTGAAGGCATGCATATATTAATTATCTTGATTTTTAAATCAACTCACTATGTATATGTATATCAAAACCTCACACTGTGCATCTTAAAAAGATACAATTTCAATTTTAAAAAATAAATTTGAGTTTTCTAACTTGAATTAAAATCTATGCTGAGCAAGACTCAACCCTCTCAATTCCACTTCATTATTTGGCAAAGGGTCCTAGTAAAGTCACAGCATCCAGCATCTTTCTATTTCTGTGGATTTTTTCCTCTTTTCTGGTGGAATATTGACATGACACTAGAGCCCTGGAAACTTGAGAAGCTTCTAGAAGCACTTTTGAGTATAAGAGCACTGTTTTGTATATTCGGGGCAGCAAAAATAATACCAATACATAATATTCTTTATAATCTTTATATGCTTGCCAGACATTGTGCAAGTATCGTCCCATTTAATCCTCCTAAAGTGTTAAGAGGCAACTATTACTATCATCCTTTTTTAAAATTTTTTTATTACACTTTAAGTTCTGGGATACATGTGCAGAACATGCAGGTTTGTTACATAGGTATACACGCGCCAGGTGGTTTGCTGCACCCATCAACCTGTCATCTACATTAGGTATTTGTCCTAATGCTCTCCCTCTCCTAGACATCCACCCCCTGACAGGCCCCAGTGTGTGATGTTCCCCTCCCTGTGTCCATGTGTTCTCTTTGTTAAACTCCTATTTATGAGTGAAAACATGCGGTGTTTCGTTTTCTGTTCTTGTGTTAGTTTGCTGAGAATGATGTTTTCCAGCTTCATCCATGTCCCTGCAAAGGACTTGAAGTCATCCTTTTTTATGGCTGCATAGTATTCCATGCTGTGTATGTACCACATTTTCTTTATCCAGGTTTTCATTGATGAGCATTTGGATTGGTTCCAAGTCTTTGTTATTGTGAACAGTGCTGCAAGAAACCTACGTATGCATGTGTTTTTATAGTAGAATGATTTATAATCCTTCTTATTTTATAGATTAAGAAACTGAGGCTTGGAGAAAGTAAGTCAAGAAGATACAGCTCTTAAATATTGCTTTAAGAACTTCAACTTGACTCTATTTGACTAGAAAGCCTGTAACTTAACCACTCTTATTACCAGTCTATTTCCATAAAAACGACCCAAAGATGATGGGAGTTGGACAAAGTCAATTAGCAGAAAAGAAAAAAAAATTGCCAATTCTTATGGAAATGAATCATAGCAATAATAATTACCAACATTTCTTGAGCACTTACTATACGCCAGGCACTGTTCTAAAGCCTTTGGCTGGACTAACTCATGGAATCCTCACAATGACGCTAAGAGGTAAGTGCTATTATCTTTTTTTTTCTTTCAGATAAAACTGAGGCACAGAGAAATTAAGTTACAGGATCACACAACTAGCCATTTGCAGGATGTAAAGTAATTGAAATAAGAGCATCATGAACCTATTTGCTACCCATGGAGATAAAAATGGACAAACTGGAAATATAACTACTGTAAGTTCTTCAGCATGGCTTACCTTCTGTGATCTGCTTACATGGTCAGAACCATCCTTAGGTAACAAGCATACAAAGCTCTGGCCCAACCTCTGTCCTCATCTGAATGTAGGAAGCTTTGGATGATGTCTGCGTATCCTCAGAACAGTCTCCTAACCATTCCTCTCTCAACCAGACCCGGAGGCATCCAGTGCCAAGGAGCTCTTCTGTCCTATTGAAAGCAGAGAATGGTTCTCTCTGAAATAACTACAAAGAGCAAGCAAATTTAGTCAGTTTATGCAAAACACAAAATGGCATCTGCCATCTGGAAAAACACACTAAAGCCGTGAGCCGTCAAGCCCCTTTCAAGACTTTGGCATGTAAAATCAACATTTTTTTTTTTAAGTCTGAAAGGTCCATGTGAACTTCCAGCTTCATTAAATGTAATTCACCCTCCCCACCCCTCCAATTCCTGTTGTTGACATCCACTCACCCATCACTCATAGTTCCCCATTTAAAAAAATTAGATAGGTAAGTAGATAGATAGATAGATAGACAGAGTTTTTTACTAAGTGGTGAAAAGGTCTCTGGAGATGAGCTTACCAACAGAGGATTTTTAAAGAAGATAATAAAGAAATATCCTTCATAATTACCTTCTTTTTCACATTCAAAATGGTTTAAACAAATAAACTTGCCTTTGTGTTGCCTATATATACTTGGAACCTAGTTTGTCACTGATATTCCAGAGGCCCAAGATTGTGAGTTGATGCTGCTGGTGTCTCTGTGATCACAAACTCCTGATCTTGCCTCCATCTGCACTAACCTCAAGGAGTTCAAGACAGAAGAGAACAAGAAGGGCTGCTTAGGTTTTGCCTTAGTGCCAGGCTGGGTAAGCAGGGCATCCAGGCAGAAATATGTCCAGCAGACAGGAACAAAAATAAGGTAAGATGCTGTCAATGCTTCGTTAAGAGTTATGTTTAAATGGGTAGGAATTGAGACCTGAAAAGTCACTGATGCAGTGTCAGGGGAAGGCCGATCAAACCAAATGCACTGAGAAGGAACAGAATCACCACTGAGGATGAAGTTATCCATGGTCTTCAAATCAAGGAGGCTGGGGCACAGTCAGAAACAGAGAACAAGACAAGAACACTGGACCAAAACATAAGAAACAGTAGCTAACATGCAATAAGGGATTCCCATGGCTAGCTACTTCACATCCACTAGATCATTGAGTGTCACAACAATTATAAGAGGAAAGTACTGTGCATATGAGAAAACTGGAGGCCAGAGAGGTTAGGTCACACTGCTAGAGGAGGTGTTTAGATTTAAATACAGACAGTCTGATTTCAGAGTGTATCCCTATAACCACCACATATTACTGCCCAGCATATGTACGTACAGCCCAGACTAGAAAGATATACACCATAGGCTGTTTTCTCCTGGTGATAGAATAACAGGTGACTTTTATTTTATCCAATGTATTACTCTGTATTTCCATATTCTCTATTTTATAATCAGAACTTTTCAAAGGTTACTGGGATAAGAAACTAAAACTTGCTTAATGGAAAAAAGAACCTGAAACTTGATGAATGAAGAAAACTTGGTTTTCTTAGGAGCAGAAAACCATATAAGGCCAGAGGTTGGTGTCAGGATCTGAATAGTACCTAGGATTGGTCCTGGTGCTGTTCAGATCAGAGTCTGCCGCTGTCTTTTTCCATGTCAATCCCATTCCAAGGCCGAGGATGTGTTCCCCAGGTCAGATCACTGGGAGTAGGGGAGGGATTGTCAGGGGCCAGGATGAGGAATGGTTCATTTCTCCAGGGCTGATCTGATCAGAGCATCAGATTCTCCATTTCTTTTCTTAGTCAGCACAATCTATCTATATGTATTTGACCATGACTGGCTCATTCCGTCATCCTCCGCTACAACATTTAGAAGTGCCTGGTGGCACTTGCATCAAAATGACTGGCCTTTTGATCATTTCTTTCCCTTTCAGATTTAGGGAGATGTACTGAAGTCTTCCAGAAGTCAGTATGCTGCTCTAATAGAAACGGATATGAGCTTGGAATCCACCAGACCTCACTTAAAACCTTAGCTCTGTCGCTTATCAGCTGTGTGACCGTGGACAATTTATTTAACCTCTTTGGTCCTCAGTTTCCTCATCTGTAAAATGCAGGATGCTTGGAGGATTGGATTGGCACTATAAATTGTTCTTGTTGTTATTATTATTATCAGCAACAGTAATAACATTAGATACTATCCCCCATGAGTTGCAGCAGAAGACCCATTCCTGCCACTCCTGGACGGTTGCCAAGTTGCTGCAGACATGATGTGACAATGGACTCCAATATATTATTGAAGTGACATTCTCCAACTCCAGGGCCCGAGGAGCTTGCTGCTATCACAGAAGCTCCTTTAGGCCAGTCTTTTGAGTGTCACTTACACCAGTTTGGAAGTAATCTGCTTGCTCGCCCTTCCAGCAAAGGATGTCATGATCAGCTAATGGAAAGTGACAAGAAGGGATATAATGAATGAGAGGGAGTTAAAGTTTGGGATAAAAAAAGAGCCTTGTTCTTTTGGGGAATGCACAATGCTAAGCATACCATGTTAAATCGTGCGTGTCAAATAATGGACTAATTAAGAATCTTCATCCATTTTTTTCACATCTCATTTTTGTTGTCCTTTCAAAGATGTATTTTCAAATTAGCTCTTAGCTCTTTAAATAAGTACCAACAGGAAATAAAAAGACACCTTGTCTATCAGAGAAGGAAATGATAAACTGAAAAGAAAATACATGGGAAAGAAGATGGAGGTTTTGTGGGAAATGCTGAGAAGTTTTTATCATCATAGCAGCAACTTCTTGAATAATGGAATTTAATAACATATAATAAACTATGATCCAGGAGAACTCTAATTCAATCCCACTAATTGTTTGAGCCAGTGAAAGGAAGGCAAAGTTTACCGTGCCAACATGCTGCTAATGCCACTGAACACCGCAGGGAACAGACAATTGTTCCCAGCTGCCTACCTCCTCACACAGAGGGGGCACATGGTCCCTGCCCCAAACACCGAGCTGAATCTCCAACTTTCAATGACAATCCTAGTTCTAGGACTTTAAAGTCATAAAAATGTAATTTTTGCAATCAACAAACTATTGTATTAAGCAGAGAATGGAGGGGCAGCTAGATACAAAGCCCCCAATTAGATTATAAAGAATAATAACCAATATGCTTTCATGCTAATGCCAAAAAGTACAAAAACCTATTATAAATTTAATTGAGCACATGATCATAAGCGCTGTTTTTCTACTTACACAGTTTTGCTGTATTAAGGTAGACTCCAAATAAAGAAACACTTTTTTTTCATTGTTATTGAAAAGGGTGCTTTTTTTTCCTTTTCACTTTGGATCATTTGACCAATGTCAAAAAATGGGAAGATATAATTAAGAAAAAAATTATTTTTTCCTGTGTTTACTCAGTTTATATTTAAGTATAAAAATTAAGAAAAGGAATTGAGGCAATTATTTGGATAATTCAGGTCTCTGCTAAAAGAGGAGGTTTCTAATGAAAATATATTATTTTTGCCTGAATTATTCAGATAATGCCTTTAGTTTTCTACTTTATTTTATAGGTGTGGGTTTGCCTATTGACAAAAAAAAATCCTTTGTAATAATCTTAAATGATTCTTTAGGTTTTTATGACAATTAAATATATAGGGGTTTTGGTACATAAATCTTATATACCTCAGGAATAAACCATCTAAAATTCTACAGAACATTTTGCAAAGCAGCTATTTAAATTACTAAACCGAAATAACAAAAAAAAAAAAAAAAACCAAGAATAAGTATTAACTTTTCTCTCCCAAAAGGGTTCGTGAAACCTTAATGATTACAGTTGGTAGTAGAAGGAGGAGTGAAATACCTTTGTAAACTGATAGTCTAAAAACAGGAAAATTAGTATTGTGGCATGGCTATGAGCAGCTAATAAAGAGAACATGGTTAAAAGAGATTAAGGTTCAAATTAAGGTCAGAAAAGAGACTGATTGAGGAAAACTGCCATGTTCCATTGCATGGCAGTTTAAGTGAGACAGTTTCCCCCTGAATCAGCCTTAGGTTGAAAAATTACACTGTTGGGGTTAATAAAGAGGCCGGGCATTTGTTTGGACTGAGACTTCAATTAAAATGTTATTTGGGGTAGCCAGAGCTAATGTCTTGCTTAGAGGTAAACTGAACTGCCTTTTAAGAGGATGGAAAAAAAAGAAGATGAAGAAGAATAAAAAAGACCACCTAATCTGTCAAAGACCCTGAATAACTGGCAGAAAGAATTGTGTTTGCTGGACCTGTGCCCAACTCAGCAGTGAGCATTCTTAAAGGTTTTGTGACATCATCTGAGGCAGCTGAGGTTTTCTGGGTTTTTGATTGTTGCACTGGGTGAAGAATCTAGTGTTCAGCTGAGCCTTTTTGAGACAAAGAAAAAAATCTGGTTGGTATAATATGCCAAGTTTGGGCTTTTTTTTTTTTAATGCTGCAAAAGGGGTGGGACCAAGAATTCTGGGTCTTAGTCTCATGACTCCTCTCCAAAGACAAAAATTGATGGATACAGTTAATTGAATTTCTCAGTCCATACCAATTTGCCCACAGTTAGACAAAACCCACCAAAGTTTGCTTTCATTTCACTTCTTTAGGGTGAAATAAGTTCCTCTTCCTCTACATTCACTCCTAAATAAGTTCTTCTTCCCCTACATTCACTCCTATATTCCATAGGGATTCATTCAGCATGTTTACTCTGGCCAGCATCAAACATATTTTGGTCAACAAAACACACACATTTCCAAAATTTTATAGGGCTTATACTTCGAGGAAAGGAGGAGCAGCTGATAAGTCATATATATATTTACAAACTGCTAACATTAAAAGAAACAACGTGGTGATGGAGATAGATTCCAGTTCTTTCGGTATTTTTCTTAACCAGTCCCATGAGCAGCAACATGGAGACCTCATTACAACAGCATGGGGTGGCTAAGGCAACTGGTTAATGGCAGATACAAAATATGTGATTTTCTGTTGGGGAGTTGAATTTGGGATCTGGTCACAGAGATAAAGAGATTCACAGAAAGAGAGGTGGGATAGCCCCAAATAGCGTGGATAAGAATGAAAATTAACTTAAGAATATGGACGTGATTGGCATTTTTTTGTCCAAAGAGTGATACAACAGAGCAATGGACTGATAGCTATAGAACCAGAATAGGTCTCTGGGCTAGGGAAAGAGACTATCTCATTGAAGAAGCAGGACCAGATAACAGCACGCAGAGGGGTGCTAGGGTCCAGAGAAGAGGATAGGAACCATTCTTGTCCCTTGTTTCCCTCATGCTGTTCAGTTTTTTAACAAAGTCTAGAAAATGAACACCGTTTGGCTTGATCTCCATTCCAGTTGGCCCCAAGTCCAGTTTTTTATTCAACTAAAGAAGATGTTTATGAAAGCATAAGTCCCCTTCTCCCAATTTCACCAAAATTAAAAAAAAATAAATTTGCTAATCAAGGTCACTTAATCTTCAGAATATTCTTGAAGAAAATAAACTAGGTTGAAAGAACAGTGGCAGGCAGTGCCTTAAGCTACTCTGGAGGCTGAGGTAGGAGAATCACTTGAACCCGGGAGACGGAGGTTGCAGTAAGCCGCGACCATGCCACTGCACTCCAGCCTGGGTGACAGAGGAAGACAAGACTCCATCTAAAAAAAAAAAAAAAAAAGACCACTCCACACAGAGCACACAGAGCATAATGCAAAATGGGAACGATAACACTTTGAAAACAAAATGCCAATAATGAGATCATTGCAAAGGGAACAGGGAACCAGCAAGCTGAGAAGTAACACAACGTCCACGACTGCTATGTCTGTCCAAGTGGTGGCAAAATCTGCCAGGTCCAGATTGACTTCATTAGTCATTTAGAAGCACATAGATCACAGAAAAAATTCGCCTCCTCCTCACTGAGAAATAATTGATCATCAGTATAAATAGAAAGGAATTAGAACGCCAATTCTTCAAAGCATAAATATTTCATTCACCAACCAGTTGTGGTTTTACCCATGGCAATTAAGAAAATATGCAATATTACCACTGGACAGGTGTGAATGCAATCAACTTTAGTAGAGAATCGAGGTGGATAATTCATATTAGATACAGAATTAATGCACAGACTACATTTTCCCAGATGTAATTAAGGAACTTGGGGAGAAAGAAGCCCAATTATATAACCCAGTTAGCCCTATTCACAGCTCTTTTACTCCTTAAGGTCTACTGGCACCAATGTGATTCTCACTCAGCAAATATTTGTCAGGCACTTTCTAGATACAGGGCACCGTGCTAGGTAATGGGAATTCTACACAGAACAACCTTCTCTCTTAACATCCTCAACTCATCTTCAGTCCTCTCTGTGCCCTTACCCAGCTTGGCTTCTCTCCAAAGTATTTATGACTACCTAACATCATATCATATCTGTATTTGTTTTTTGTTCATTGCATCACTTACTAAAATACTAGCTCCATGAAGCAGAGACTTTGACTGTCTTCCTGTGTGGTGTACCCAACATTTAGACCACATTAAGAGCTCAAAGAATGCTGTTGAATAAATAAGGCCTATGTCCAAAGAGACTATCCATTTCCGTTAGGAAAAGCCGAATAAAATAAAACTAGAGTTATGAGCACGTATAATTAGGGTTTCTAACCTAGGAAATGAGGGAGGTCTTTCCTGAACAAGTGGCTTTTAAGTTGGACCCTGAATAATGAGGAAGAGCTTGTCTGGAGAGGGGGTTAGGAGGCCTTTCAAGGAGAGGCACCAGCGTGTATAATGGTATTCCTGGGGTTGAAATAAAGGGGAAAAGACCAGTGATGTGGAATCATGCTGAGGAAAGGGGGAGTCAAGAGATGAGGCAGAAGCCATGGACAAGAGCCAGATTATCCAAAATCTTGTAGGACATGTTCAAAATTGTAGACTTATTCCAAGAGCAATATGGAGAGATTTAAGC
Organism: Hylobates moloch; assembly: GCF_009828535.3. Taxonomy (NCBI): domain Eukaryota; kingdom Metazoa; phylum Chordata; class Mammalia; order Primates; family Hylobatidae; genus Hylobates; species Hylobates moloch. The sequence continues at coordinate 47,682,382 of NW_026652293.1, forward strand.
AGTGACATGACCAAAGTTCTTAATTCATGAATCTCTCTGACAAGCACAAAAGGAAGCCTTTTCATGTGAGCATTCTGAAATTGGGCATGAGAAGCTGCTGGAATATTTCAGAACATAGAGAGGTAGAAAAACTTAACCATATTTATTGAGTATCAGCCAGAAGCACCTGATTATAATAGGCAATGTGGAGAGGGTGGTGACCACAAAAATTTGGCAACCTTTGCTCCTGAAAAGAATGTAGCCTAGCCAGCCCACTACCAAAAGGCAATACACACCCATGGAAAAGTTAGAGGAAACTGAGAAACCACAGATAAACTGACTCACTGTCTCTTTCCTGACTGCCTGAAGGCCACAAAAGGCCCTTCCTAGTGTGGCAGGACAACACTTTGCTGCCTCTGCCTCCACCAGGCCTCCTCTGGTTTTCTGAATTCCAGCAGCAAGAGGCCACCCCAGGCCCCCCAAACATGGGACAGATATCCCCCATGCCATTGCACGAGCTGCCTGTCACTCTACCTCTCTTTATGCTCATGGTTGGTCTCCTGCCCAGGACCTAGCATGAGAACATGACACGTGCCAGGTGCCCAAAAAGTATTTGTTGAATAAATCTTAGGGATTGAGCTAAAATGTCACCCTTATTCCACCTTTCTAGTGCACACTTCCTGAGTGCCTGCTTTGTGCCAAGCACCGTGTTGAGGCCTTTCCATGCATTCTCATTTCATCTTCACAATAATCTCATAAGGCAGATATTGTTACTATCCCCCATGTACAGACAAGACAAGCAAACTAAGGCTCAGAGAGGTACAGAGGCTTGCTTAAGAGTTCTACCTTGCAACAGGCACATAAACCCACTTCTGCTCCTCTCCTAAGCCCCCAGTGTGACTAATTACTTGCTTATGTTCACCTCCTTCTTGAAGGCTTCACTGATACTCCAAACTACCATGAAGACAAGCCTCAGGACTCCTAAAGTATTTTGTGTCAATGTGTGTCCATAGCCATCCTACCTAATTTCTTCCTGGCACTGTTAGTGTCTCTGGTGGGTCTTGGTATCATCAGTGTTGAGTACAGTATTTGGCACTTGGTAGAAGTGTAAATTAATATTTTTCAAAGAACAAGTGAATAAAGAAATCAGCTCAAGGCAATCTAATATAAACTCTAAATGTGCCCTTTAAGAAAACTAATAAAGAAAACATTTTTTTTTAGACAGTCTCCCTCTATGGCCTAGGCTGGAGTGCAGTGGCTGGAGTGCAGTGGCATGATCTCAGCTCACTGCAACCTCTGCCTCCCAAGTTCAAGCTATTCTCCTGCTTCAGCCTCCTGAGTAGCTGGGACTATAGGTGTGAGCCACTACGCCAGGCTAATTTTTTGTGTGTTTTTAGTAGAGACAGGGTTTTACCATGTTACCAGGCTGGTCTCGAACTCCTGGCCTCAAGTGACCCACCCACCTCAGCCTCCCAAAGTGCTATAATAATTACATATTATAGAAGAAAACATTACAAGATTACATATATGAAGAAAACATATTATACATGAATCCAACAGATAGAGTATGATCACACAAATTAACAAGAATTCTACAGTCCTTATCCTTTCCCTTATCTCCACCCATTACAGTGTTCCTTTACAGAATGGTTTCTCTGGTAAATTGAATATTTGTTTTATTTTCAAAATTAAAGATGCCAATATTATACCATTGCATAAAGAGAGAAAAGGGAATCATGAAGACATTTATAAGACTATTCATGAGTCATGGGTCTATGCGCAAGCCTAGAGGACATGCAGTTGAGGAGCATGTAGGAAAGAAACTGCTCAATGCCAACTGTTCTCCTAAGAAGAATATGAGAGGTAATGCTTTTTAAACTTGAAATACACTTCTCAGGAATATGTAACACAGACATACAAAAGGTGAAATACTACAAACTAACCACTCTACAGAAATTGTCATCTCCCAGATGAGATTACTACACTAGACACAACATGTTTATTGGCTCACAAAAAACATGTCACCTAACAATTCACAGTAGGGAGTCTGAGGAAAATAACTCACCCATTGTGAAGTCAATGTTCAAATCAATATCCCTTGGGGAGAAAAATATTGCTCATTGATAGAGATTGATTTTTCTTTTCCTTAAGAAAATTCCCGAGGGGTAAACAACATCTTCTTTTCATAGTGAATGTAACTAAAGAAGGCAATGTCAAGGTCTACATTTTCCTAGCCTCATTAGCATGATACTCAAAAATCATGAGTGTAATTATACATGCCTTTTGACCTACTGAAAAATAGATACCAGTTCCATTTTTTTAAATTTTATTTTAATATCCAAGCAACGGGACTTCAAAGACAACTTGATGTATGTTCTCTGCTTTACTAAACAGCACTATTATAAGTGAGATACTTTTTGGTACTTTAAAACAATTTTTAAAATTATATATAAACTAAAAAACTGGATCTTATATTTTTTAACCTATCAATTTTGAAAATGTTCTTACTGCCTTCCCCGTAGTTTTCCACTCCTGTTTTTACCCCTAAACAATTAAAAAGCATACAGAAGCCTTGGATCTTACATTTTCCAAAGGCCTTCACAAAAGCAAGATGTTTTCATGGGCAAATGGAAAAGAAGGCTGAATGAATTCATTTTATATTTAGCATGTTGGTTCAGACTGGTGAATATTTAGATTTATTTACAAGGCTACAGTAGATTATAGTGTTCAATACATAGACTGTCTTCTTAGGTCACATGTGTGACTAAAAGAAAGCTTGCCTTCTACCCTTTGAAACTCAAAAGTTGCATAAGAAAGGACAGATGGATGATTTGGGGAAAAAAGAAATGTCATTCAATTAATGTTTGTTGAAAAGGGTGTCACAGATCATTGGCAGAATTTCCACTCATTGGCAACTCCTCGAAGCAGCCAAAGATTAATTGACTACCCAGACTACTGGGTTCTATGAGGAGAGGAGAACAATAGTGTGTTGGTGATTATAGAGGCTGAGATGTGGAACCAACAGAAGTATAGCTGAATGAACCATCTTCCACATGCAGGAAGAGTGACCCCACAGCCAAACGATCTTTGTTCTTTATTCCTGTGATAGAGATGGATTCGTATCATACCACACTCTTGTACTCTATTTCTCTTTCTAAAAAAATGCCTTTTTCAAGTGATTTAAACATAAGATTAGGAGCAAAGTTCATTGATTGGCTTAGGGTCATGACCTACAACTTGACCTTAGGAAACACTTAAACCACACTGATTATACAGATTTTTCTCATTTAATGGTATAATATCTATAACTACATGCATCTGGTAACATACTAAATGCTCTCTAGAACAACAAAGCAAAGCAAACCAAAAGCCCACAATTTAAATTTTTTTAAAAATATAAGATCTAAGCCTACCTTCATAAACATTTGCTTCTGTGAGATGTTAAAAAAAAAAGAAAAGAAAAGAAAAAGAAAAAAGATCCACCAGAAGTACCAAAATCAAATATTTATTAGTCTTTTAATTTTCTACTTATTTGAAATTCAAAAATGATTTTCATGCTTTGATAGGAATGTGGGGTTGTTTATCATTTCAAAAGCACTTCTCCTTTTATCACAAATCGAAGAAGAACTAACATTGAGAAACAAGGAACCAGAATATTTAGAGATACTGGGAATAAACTACAAACTAACATGGGCAAGGGAAAGAAAATATGATCCTCTCAGAAGAATAATGTAGCAACAATCAGATCACATCTGGGATTTGATTCAAACCAACCTGGAACCAGATTGGATCTCCAAGCTGTTCTGTGTATACACACACACACACACACACGCGCGCGCGCGCACTGAGATTTCCAAAAGTGAAATTTCCAGAAGTTATCCTAGAGAATTAACCCCAGAAAGGACTTCACTGGCAGACACAGGCATAGCTTTACTCCTTTTGTGATGACCCATGAGTGGGGTCTATGGCAGTCTGAATAGATGGGCCTTTCTGTCGAAAGATTCTGCCTAATCCTTCCCACCAAAGCAGGGTTCTAAAGGTGTCAGCAGGATTTGGCTGACTGGATCGTTAATGGAGCTATAGTTAATTATTGACTGATTAGGGATTTACCTTATCTTTCCGTCAGGAGCTGGCTCAAGACTTAACGGTAAGCAATTTAGAGCCAGGGTGAACCTACACACACGTCTTTTTCTTCTTTTCCTTTGGGTCACTTTAGCTTGCCCCTCCCCATAATTCACATTCAGGGCAGAATGGCCAGTCCTTACAAGGCGTGGGAGTCCTCAAGAGCACCGAAATTGAGAGGGGCCCGGTCCACGTGACAAGTGTCCAGAGACAGAGGCTTAGAGAAATGTGCCTTTTGCAAAACAGTGTTTATGTGTAAAGGTTGTCCAGTTAAGTCCCTGGGAGAAAAAAAAAAAAAAAAAGCACTTGCTTTTTGTCTCTAAAAGGTCTGGTGATGCCCATGGGTGAGAATCCACCCCTCACTCTCCAAGGCCCCTTGGCAAAGCCAGAGAATGAGTACAGGCAGCTCAGGCCCAGCTGCCCCAGATAAGAGGTGGCCCGTGTTAATGCACAGGCTTCCTCTGCACCTCAGCAGGGCCTTCCTTTTCTAAACAGTCTCCCTTTAATGTTGGCGAATGTTGTTTTTCCATTGACTCAACATCTCGCCTGGTGGTAAGCCAGTGGGGAAAGTTGCAGCGGGGGAGGGGGAAAGTGGGAGAGAATGATGCCAAAGCAAAAGAGCGGGACGGTCAGCCAGGTTTCCAAACAAGCTAGACACCTGCTTTGGAAAGACAGTGACCAAGCCTAGACTTCTGGCTTCCTCTTCACTTTGATCAGCCTTTTGTTCCCTTCAGGTCTGTGATGGGCTCCCCGCCCCTCCCCTCACCACTGCCCCCTTCACCGGGAGCTACTTCAACTTGGAAACCATCAAAAATTCATAACTTCTCTACGAATGTAACTGTCTTATCTGAAGAAAAGGGAAAACAGTTATTGGAATGCATGAAAGAAGAGAAAGGAATTCTAAGGAAGAGAAGATGGAAGGAAAATAAGTGGGAAGAGGAAAATTGGAGAGAAAAATAAAGAAAGGGTAAAAGAGAATAGAGGAATAGAAATTAAAGGCAAAAAGAAAAGAATAAAAGGATAGAACAAAAAATAAAGAAAAGGAAGGAGGGCAAAGGAGAAGGACTGCAGAAAAGTGAAGTCCAAAAAGGGAGCTTTTCTCCCAGCAGCTCAGTTTCTGAAGCCACAGGACCGTCCCGGGGCTGAGGATGAAGAATAAGGGCTTCTCTGGGCAACCCCAGGTCAAGGGGCATTTTCAAAACCAAATCTTGATTAGAGCCAGCTAAATGTTTTGACTTGAAGGAGACACTGAGGATTATAAAGCAAAATAGAGCAGCATGAGTAAGAAAGAAACAGGAAAAGAAAGAAAATTTTTTTACAAAAACTCATGGGGACACAAAGGGAATGATAGAAAACACTTCTGAATCAGCTAGTCATCTACTAACAAGCTGTAAAGATCGCCAATGACAAGTTGTCACATTAGTTTAGTGAAACTGAAGCAGTACTTATCCCCTTTCCTGTGCTTAATCTCTCCCTGCGTGCCACAAAAACATGCTACCACGTTTAATAGGATTAGTTTCGTTCACTTTCTCCCCCCACCCCTTTTATTTTTTACAATTCTATTTTCAGCAATACAGGGATCCTTGAATTCATCGACTTCCTGTGGTGCACAGCAAAACCTGGCATGCATGGTTTTTACTCTTTAAATACTTTATTTTGAATGTGAAAAATGTAATTTATTTCCTATCTTCCCCCCCAATAGCCATAGCTTGGGGGGGGTGGGGGCAGGTGTTACGGTAAAAGGGTCAAGAAAAACAGTGTTATGGAACAGGGCTGACACAGCCCAATCCCTGCAGAAGCTACGTGCCCTAAGCGAAATTGCTCTAGCTCAGACTGCAGGCAGACCTGGATTCCAATTCTGGCTGTGCCACTTACTGGCCTTGCGGCCTTGAGCAAGTGGTGAAGCCTTCCCCAGTCTCAGTTCCCTCATTCAGACATGGGGATAATTCGTCTCTTGGCTGTTGGGAGAATTACACATACTATAGTTTATTTCCTTACTTCCAAAATTCACTTTTTCTCATTGCTTATGTTCCTGAAATCAATGTCTCACAATCCATTGTGCATTTAAGATCCTCGTATTTTCCTTTTCTCCTAAAGGCCATCTTTAAATGGTATGTCTTATAATCTACGACATTTTGGAATCAAGAAACGGGAATTGTGGGGTGTAAAGCACCTGTCCCAGTCCTGAGGCGTAGCAGCGCTCAGCAAGTGCTGGGAGTATCCATCGCCGCCCATTTTCACTATGCCTGCTGCCTCTTTGCCGCATTCCCACGGAAAAATCACTTTGGAGTAGGAGAGAACAAGGTGTTGACACTTTTGCCCCTCGTCCAGATCCTTCTAGACTAGAGTTTCTAATTGAGGTTTCCGAGATCTGCCTAAATCAAACACCAATCATAACTGCCCATACTGAGTCAGAACCAAAATCCTTCGGTCCACTCTGCTCCCTCAAAGGGTCACCAACTGCCATGCTTAGCAGTGTCTTGCAAACAGTAATTATCCGATGAATTGAATTATTCTGTTTTCTTTGAGTCCACTTTGGGTGAAGCACCCCCTCCCTCTCTCCCCAGCACCGCCATCAGAAGATTAGCAATGGAGAGAGAAGGGAATGAACTCGCCTGATGGTGGTGGGAAAAGGACGGTGGGGCAGGGAACAGGGACCCAGAGGAGTGAAAGGAGCAGCAGGGCCTAGGGAGGGGACGGAGGAAGATGGAGCTGGGAGGAAGTAGGAAGCTGGCGTGAGGGGCGCTGTCGAGGCGCTGCAGGGGGGCACACACCGAGGCGCAGCCCGCACCCCCAGTGGGCTGAGAGGGCGCCGGGGACCCGCACTGAGAGTCAAGGCGGCCCCGCTTCCCCACCCATAGCGCCCCCGGGAGAGAGTTCGGGACGCAGGGTCCCCGAGGCTGCGGGTCCAAGTCTTTCCAGCCAACCCGGGATTAGCGAGCCAGCCGCTTCAAAAGTCTAGGCGAGAGGAAGCCGAGACGCGTCGGCCTTCGCCGGGCTGGAGCAGCTGCCAGATTTAGCCTCTCGCCTCGCCTTTTCTCCGGCCTGCCCCTCCGCCCCTCAAACGACGCTTCCACACGCCACCTCCCCGCCTGTTTCCCGGGCCTCCTCCGGGGAAACTGGCACTCTTCGCCCACCCAACCCCCCTCCACCCACCTCCCCCGCGCCCCCCAGTTCGAAGTTCCCCCAACAGACCCCACCCACACTCTCTCCCCGTAACTCCACTCCCTTGCTCCTCCCCCCCCACACACAGCTACACAATACCCCTGTCCCGCCCATTCACACTCTGCAGACACACTTCCCCCAGCCCTCCCCATCCCATTCTCCCCCAACTCACCCACCAACACCCTTTGCCACTCGGCCTTTGCCCCCTGTCCACCTACAAGTGTAGGGAACAGAGCTCTTTCCACCAGGAGGGTGCTTGGGGAGGAGAAGCCAGGTGTTGCCATCCATTTTTGTACAGCTTGACCCCAAATATGTTTCTCTCTAGTCTTTGGGGGGCGCCCTTTGTTTTTGTCCCCTAGAGTCACGGACTTTTTCCACCTAGGTACAGAGAGAGTAGCTAGAGAGCAGGAACCTTCCACACTTGCCCAAAGACCACAGACACCTGGAGGACAGGCATCTAGGGGTGATGCTTCCTCTTTCCCTCATTCAGAGAGTGCAGTGCCCCCACCCCGACCCCTGGGGTCCATTCACTAAGGGCTGGGCCCACCGACGCCCCACGCTGGTAATCCCTTCTTTACTCCCCCGCTCCCAGGAATCTACGATTACTTTATCTCAAGCCTTTTGAGGGTACCAGCAAAACACCTTTCTCGGCATGTTTAATAAGCTTCCCACAGGCCTCTGCAGTTGAAAAACTGTCAGCCCTCTTGATCTGTTGTCTGCTGCTTCAGCCCGTTCCATTTCCTCGGCTTTCTTCCCCCTACTTCTGCAGTCACAGCCGGGCATGGCACCTTCCTGCCTAGCTTCCTTTCCCTTCTCACAGCTGTCTTTGGCTGGCTCTCCCCTAATCACCTTGGGGTATGCTTCTATTCATTGGTTTGAACTTAACTTTATGAAAGGTTATATTTTACTTTACATGGATTTGGGGGAGGTTGTTGAATCAAACATGTAAAAACATATAACATATGATCTACATTTGCTTTTGTTTTAACTAGGAATGTTGTCTTTTTTTTTTTTTTTTTCCTTCTTGTTGTTCCCTTTTGAAGAGAACTTTTTGTCCTGTGGTTTCATTGGTCTGACCAGCGGTTTCTTTAGGAAATGCTTGCCATCTATAAAGCAGGGAAGGTGAAAGGGCCAAAAAAGGTGGGGGTGGGGTGGAGGAGGAAGCGGACTTCAGATTAGTAAATTCCCCCCTTTGCCAGTAGGCCTGATGGACAGTTCTGGGTCCAAGAGCACAGGGCCTAGCTTCCAAATGTGCCAATTCTAATTTATTTTATGGCCTAAAAGGCGGGGGAGGGGAAAGCATGTAAAGGTGACAACTATGCATGAGCTAAAATGTGCAAACACATACATATCCCATGACAATCCAGCTGGCTTCACCAAAATGTTGGGGATAGGAACAGGTCTTTATAAGAATACATGTCAGCTCGAGTGTACACAGCACACATTTGGGGGCAATATACCTTCCAAGTATTGAGCACTAATCGTGCTGAACAAGTTCAGTCATGTAGAAGTCTGTCAATAAATCTATGATTTGGATATTATCCCCACTTCACAGATAAAAAGAACTGAGTCTCAAACAGATTAAGTAACACCGTCATGGTCACAGAGTCAGTAACAAACCAGCTGAGCAGTAATTAAAGACACAGGGTGACCCCCAGATTCCCAGGTCCTTCTTCTGATTACCTCACTGGGGTGGGCCCAGAAATCTTTATTAAAAAAAAAAAAAAAAAAAAAAAAAAAACACTCCTTCGGTGATTCCAATGATTCGTCAGGTCTTCGGAAGCACTACTCCACATCAAACCATCCCGCTATTCCTGTCACCAGCCTTGCCTCCAAGCAGCCTACTCCACGTTGGACAAAACATTTAAAACATATTTAAATAGCAATTTCGAAAAACTATACAGCATATGGATTTTCCTTTTGATCTCAAAATGATGACAAACAGACACTTAGATACTTCATAAAAGAAATATTACCAGAAAAATTATAAAAATCTGGCTTTCAACTTCATCTTGCTCTAATTTAAACAAAATGCAACTTTCCAGTTACTCTCTCTCCAAATGCATCCGAACTGGGAGCGTCCTTCTCTTTTCGCTGCGTCAGGCCGGCACCTATTTATTTCTAGCCCACTCCTCACCCTGAATAAAAGCTTCTGGTAAGATGGACAATATGGAAAACTTCAGTCCTATCACCAAAGCCCCTAAAAATGGAGCACCCCCGAATTCACACCCTTGACATGAAAGACCAAAGAGAGAGAAGCTGGGAGTAACGGCCAAACATCCTTAGAGTTATTGACAAAAGAAAGGGGGTGGGCAGAAAGGGAGATTTCCATCCCTTCAAACGTGCACCCCCCTCCCGCGGTCCCGGGAGGGAGTCACCCCTCCCAGGTCGAGTGCGTCCACCGGCTGTCCCCGCAGCAACAGGCGGGCGGCGGGGGAGGAGAGGCCGCGGGGGCAGCGCAGGCTTGGCGGCGGCCGAAGTCCCTCAGCCACCACGACGTTCCCCGGCTCTGCGGCGCGCCGGGAGCAGGTGGTTGCCCTCTGCGTCCCGGGCGTGCACTGAGCCCAGGCTAGCTGAGCGAGGCTGCAGCCCCTGCGATGGCCCGGGAAGAGGCAAGTGCCGCGGGGCCAGGGCGAGGAGGGACCAGCAGGGCGGCCTGGACCCCGACTTGGCCGCCCAGGCAGGAGGGGCGCGCCCTCTGCGGAGCGCGGCGCCGCGGCAGCCGCAGCATCTGGCGCTCGCTCTCTCTGGCCGGAGAGGCCGCGACACCTAGCGCGGGGCCGAGGCTAGAAAGGGCGGGCCGGGGAGGGAGGAGGGCTCTAGGAGGAAGCCACGGGCGAGGAAGCCCCGCTCCCGCCAAGTGCCTGGAGAGGAGGTTCCCAGCCTTCCTGCCCAACCCGAAACTTTTCCAACACACGCTGGCGTATTCCTCGCAGGATTCGGCGGCCCCGAGTCGCAGTCAGGGAGAAGGCTCGGGAAGCACACATGCCCTGGCACACTGGAGGAGGTACACAGGCACACCAGGAAGGACAGGGCCTCTCGGGAGGCTGCTGAGGGCGTGAAGGCAGCAGGCGGCCACACATCCGAAAGGGACTCCCTGTGAGCGGGATCGAGCGCTTAAAACCCTGCCACAGCTCGGAAGTGTAGCGGTGCCCAGAGGCTTTGCGTAACTTTGCCCACTGCGCCCCCGCGTGCAAAGGCGTCCCCTTCACACTCACACCCTCACCCCACCGTACTCCCCTTGGGCTGCGGCCCGAGACTGCCTTTGTACTTCAGCGACAGCAAAAGATATGTGGATTGGAACCAAAGATGGTGGGCAATAGCGTTGTAAATTGTGTAAATTCCACTCGCGGGCACCCCCAGATACGTAGGGCGAGCACCCCTTTCTTCCCGAAGGCATCCCCTCCGTTTCTGCCTTTGGGTCTCCAGCTTCTTCGCTACTATGGACTGAAGAAGACAAAGCACAGCCAAATCAATGTTTTGGGTATTTCTGTTTTTGTTTTTGTTTGGTTTTTTAAATCACGGCCTCTCCAAATGCTAACCCTCAAAACGCTGGATGGGGTCGGAGAAAGGCAAGTTATGTCAGGGAGCACCCCTCGGAAGGCGGGCGCGCGGCCTGGCGGGTTCCTTGCCCGGCTCTGGGCAGCCGGGCGGAGTGGCTGAATTATGTAAGTAGCAGCCCTCCATGTGCTCACCACCATCTGTTAATATCTTGGTATTGGAAAGTTCGGTGCCTGAGGCAAAGCCAGGGTTGGCGGCGAAGAGCTCCCAGCCTACACTTTTCTACTCCAGGGCAGGGAATGTACTTCCCTTTGATTGTTTTCGCCCACTTCCATAAAATCAAGTAGTGGTGTGTCCCTTCAATCACTGACAACCCCCTCATCCCTGCGGGTGTGTCTTTGTGGGCGAAGAGTGATTTTCTTCGAGGTCAACTTATTGTAAAGAGCCCTTTCGATGAATTTATATTTTCATGACAATTCTGCGCTCCTTAAAGCAATGTGGCAGACTCTCATTTGGGAGCGGGTTCTTTATCATTTTAAAAATTTCTTTCTGCCAGCACCCCTGGATCCAAATTCTTGTAAGGGTTATATTTCAACTTCTTTGGAGTGATTGGCTTCTGTTTACTTTGAAAGCTGTTGGTTAAACAAACATCACTCGGGAGGCTTCTAAGCAGTGGGGTTCCCAGGAGAGAAAACGCTGCAGCTGCTACTTGCTACTGATCTTGTGGCATTTCACTTCCCCCCCATTCAGAACAAATCCAGGTTGGGCTTGGCGTCACACTGGGCACAGGAGATGAGAGTGAGAGGCCGTCAGTCAGTTTTGCCTCTAGAAAGCCTGCAGCAGGCAGGCCTGCACCCTGGGGTTGGTTTTCCTCTCTTCCCTTCCTCAGGGTGCTGATAGTGATGGTGGTGGTGGTGGTGCTGGTGGTGGTGGTGGTGGGTGGCTGACCTGGAAGTCCTTAGGCATCCTTCTCCAAAATCCACGTCCACGTTTGCCTCTCAGCTGAATCTGGTTGTAATTCTCAGAATTGGTTTGTTTAGGATCTGATAACAGTTGTTTGTAAGGTTTTAAATTACTTATACACACTGTCTTCCCACCTGCCCCCACCTAAACGCTTTAAGAAAGAACAGGAGGCGTGAGCATACACCGAGCAAATGTCAAGGCGAAGTGTATTTAACCCAGAACAAGAAGCACGAGTGGTAACTGCGAGTTTGTCTAAGAACACACAGATCACCCTTCAGATAAATAAGTAAATGCAACCTGCACGGATAGAGTTTGTTACAAGACCGGTCCGAACTTGGGTTAACTTCTAAGTTACCGGGGTTGTGTTGGAAATGGGGCGGAGGGAGGAGTTGTCTTAACCCTAGGCTTGGCGGCTGGTTTCAGAGATGGAGCCAATATCTAGGCGACTCCTCGTCTCCAGGCTTCTCCCCTATCAGAAAACAAAGCGGGAGTCGTCCGAGATAGGGGGCTAGGGCCTCAAGTCTTGCTCCAGGGCTGCCCGAGACCCAGAAGAATGCCGCAGCTCTAGCAAGAGAGGTTGCCAGGAGCCTGGCCTGTACGCCTCCCCGACAGTAGAGGACAGGACACGGGACAGGGCTGCGCCGAGGCAGCTCACGGAGCTGGGCTGCGAACCGATCTCGCTCGCCTAGCGTCGCGCGCGCTCCTATTTCAAGTCGCCGCTCCTGCGCCCTAATGCGGGCTGCGAACCGCAGCGGCAGAGCGTCGCGAGCCGGGAGCCTCCTCCGCCGAGGCTGGGGGTGGGAGAGCTTCCTTGTTCGCCAAGCGGGTTACCCCAACTTCGACTCAGGCCTGCTTTTCCCCATGGCGTGACACAGAACTTACTGGGTTTCTCAGGGAACTTTTCCCGCCGCCAGTTCCGGGGCATGGTGTGTGCAAAACGTGCATTCAAGCGCTATGTGCAGTTGACACAAACTTGTGGGCTAAAGTGCAAGCCATTTTTTTCGCGTTTGAATCTTTTTCTCTGTCCCTGCCTCCTTTCTTCCCCCTACTCCCCCCTCCTCCTTCTCTGCTCTCCGCCCTTTTAAATGTCAAACTGAGCAGATGGTTTTAAGGTGTGGAAAGGTATATAGCCCTTACTCCTACCAGTTTATTTGTGGGCTGGCGCTAACTTACATGTACAAACCAAGAGTCTTAAAGAAAACTAGTAGGACGAAAAATAAGAAAGGAAGTAGCTTTGATCCATTCTCAGGTCCCAAGTTTCCCCGCTCAATACACCCGCTTACCTCGAAGGGACCCAACCAATAGAAGCATTATTCTATCCTGTATCTAATGGGCATGTTGATTATTTCTGCTCCCAGCCTAAACTGTCACATCCCGGTTAGAACACCTGATACAACAGTCAATAGTTGGAGGTGTGAGTGGTGCGTGTGCGCTCCTCTGTGTTGTTTCCGTGATAGACGCGTGGGGGGAGTGTGTGGGGGCGGCAAAAGGGGAAAGAAGAAGGCTGGGGATGCTCCCGCAATCTCTTTTCTTATCGCCGACACCTAATCTGACCGACCTAATTTTTTTTCTCCTTGTCACTGTTTGAAATTCGTGCCAAAAGTTTCCTGCCGGGATAGACTCGGACATACTAACATCGCTATTCTTATTCAAAGGGAGGGCTTAATATCCTCTTTACGGTTTGGTGATTTGAGGCTGAAATTGTAAATTCCCTAGAAAGGAGTGTGTGTGTGTGTGTATGTGTGTCGCAGAAGACATTGGTAGTGTTTGGCCAGTGTACTTGTAACACACCTCATAAATACCCTGTTGTCACGACACAGCATGATTCAACCTTTGATCTGATTAAATTTGAGGGACACACGAAAACTGTCCTCCTCCTACTTACAAAAATGAGTGTCTAATAGACTATGTATGAATGTTTCTGCTTCGCAGCTCTTGCAAGTCCCAGCTTTTATAGGATCTTTAGGTCATAAACGCGGCTGCTTTATTAAAAGCCGTTTACTGTGCCCGGTGAAAGGGACGTTCTAGCTGCGGCTGAGGCTCGCTTGCATTTGTAACTTGCAAAGCCCAAGAAGATCTTTAAGAGCCACATTATCTAAAGAAATTTTGCTGGTTATTTTTCAAGCAAGAAATGTCAAACCAAAGTAAATTTTCTAGGGCTTTATGTTAGAGCCTGCGATTTAAGCGTTTGAAATTTCTTGCCTAATAAACTTTAAAGTTTGTTGCCCAGGCGTCAAAACTGTGTAAATTCTGTATTGAACAGCTTTCTTTGGTCTTTCTGGGGCGAGTGAATTAGTGAAGGGTAATCGCCAGATGTTTGCTACATATATATTTTTAAAGGCTGCTTTACCTACAATCCAAATAATGTCGGAGGTAATCAAGGGTAAATATTCCTCTTCCTAATAATTTGGACTGGAGATTAACTGGGACTCAGCCAATGTTGATCTTCGTCTAATAACAGATGCAGCGGACCCGATGTGAAACCTCTGGCACCTATTATTTTAATACCAAACCTACCTGTATTTTATTGTCCACCTCCCCTTTAAAAGGAACCAAGGGTGACACGTATCCTTGACACTACCTATGATCATTTAAAAAGTGGAATGATTTGCAGATCCCCCCTCCCTCCTCCTATGCCACCCCCACCCCTAAAACCCCCACTTTTTCTCCCGTATACTTTTCCGTGCCTTCCTCCACCCAAGTCGGAGGAGCGCTCACTCGCTCGGCCACTCGGCGAACTCGATCAGCTGTATCTGGGAAATGAAAAAAGAAAAAGAAAAAAAAAAAAAAAGGACCTGCGTCCTGGAAGAGCTAGCGTGAGCCGGGCGCCGCTCGCGCCGTCTCCCGCTTTGCATAGTGCCCGCAGATGGCTCGCTCCGGCCCAGGCGCGGCGATCCAGTCGTCCCGAAGCAGTGGCAGGGTGGGGGTGGGGGTGGGGGCCGGGGATGGAGGCCGGGGAGGGGGAGAGCAGGGCCCCTCTCCCCTCCTCTCTTCCCAGCCCCTCACCCCCACCCCTTTTATATTTTTTTTTCCTCCCAAGTTCTCTTGCCTTGCTATCCCCCCTTGAATCCGAAGGCGCCTCGCGATTGGGTGCTGGGGCCGGGTACGTCAGATAGACTGTGACGTGCAGTCTTCCTGTTTCCTTCAGCTGTGTCTTAAAGTAAATCTTGTTGTGGAGCGGAGCCCTCAGCTGAGGGAGCGCTCTGAAATAATACACCATTGCAGCCGGGGAAAGCAGAGCGGCGCAAAAGAGCTCTCGCCGGGTCCGCCTGCTCCCTCTCCGCTTCGCTCCTCTTCTCTTCTTTACCCTTCTCCTCTCTTCTCCTCTGCTGCTCTCTCCTCTCCTCCGCTCTTCTCTCTCCTCCTCTCCTGCTCTCTCCTCTTCCCTTCGCTCCCCTTCTTTTCTTCTCCTCTTCTTCCCTCTCCTCGCCTCTCCCCTGCTCCTCTTCTCTCATCTCCCCTCCCCGCCCGCCTCTCTCTCCCCTCTCCCTCTCCCACTCGCCCCGCTCGCTCGCTCGCTGTCGCACAGACTCACCGTCCCTTGTCCAATTATCATATTCATCACTCGCAAGATATCACCGTGTGTGCGCGCGCGTGTTTTCCTCTCTCTGCCGGGGGAAAAAAAGAGAAAGAGAGAGAGAGAGAGAGAGAGGCTCGGTCCCACTGCTCCCTGCACCGCGTAAGTATCTTCTTCTTCCCCTCGTGAGTCCCTCCCCTTTTCCAGAATCACTTGCACTGGCTTGTTCTTGAATGAGGAGGGAAGAAAAGAGCCTCCCATTACTCAGACCCGTGTAAACATTTTCCCCCCCAGGAGAAAATGATGTTATTTAAATGAATCGTAATAAAATAGCCTCTAAACAGTTTCTAAGCGGGAGCCTCGGTGGAACTCAGCGCTCCGCTCCTCCCAGTTCCTAAGAGTAAGTGATCCACTTGGCTTTTATTTCTTTCTCTTTCCTGTTGGTGGCTGGGGGTGGCGGTGGCGATGAGGGGGAGGCTGATGTTGCTGGACTTGTCGCTGATCTTGTCACCTTTTGTGTACTGTTTCTGGGGTGTGAGGAGGCGTTTGCTCCCTTTCCTTCTTTCTCCTGCTCTCTCTTCTCAGGAGAGAGGACAGCGAGGGGGACCGGGTCGCTTTTTTGTTCGTGGAGATCCCCGCTTTCCGCCAAACCCCATCCTTCCGATCTCCCCAGGCTAAAACTCCGGGGCCGGTCCCCTCGTCCTTTCTCTTTGTCTTGTTTATTATAGCTGCCTTTCTTCCCGGCTCTTCCAATTTGCTTGTCATTTGCATACCTTTCACTTCTCCTTTTTAACCCCAGCTGGGAGGAGAGAGGGAGGTGGGGGGGCGCTCTGTTACTTTCGTCTCAAAACGCTGTCGAAGCCGAATTGTGGAAATCAGGCTTGGAGCGGTGCGGTGATGGGTCCCGGGAAACGCGCGCGGCGCCCCTCTTCCGAGCTCCTGGACCCAGGGCTGGGTCAAGTTGAGTAGGGTAAGGCGGCACCGGGAGGCTCGGGGGGTCGCGTGGCGGTGGGATTGGGGCACCAGCACGAGGAGGACCGGAGGATCGCGGTCCGGGTAAGAGTAGGGGGTTCTTGGGCAGCAGAAATGGGAGGCGATGAATCTCCCAGCCATCGCTGGCAGACTATGGTGTTTGGCAGCTTCGGTCTGGTCTCGTCTGGGTGGTACCTACCGTTTTGCCCCAGTTAGGAGGACTGGGGAGGGAGGACAGGAGAGGTGAGAGTAATTGTTACTGGGAAGACTAGTGAGGAGGGCGGGAAGAGGGAGGGAAGAGCTGCTATCTTGCCTGAGCAGACCAGGAGGGGGACGCAGGGGGCGGGGGGAGACATCACCCAAAGTCCAGTTTAGCAAGTTGTTGGTTCTTCTGGTCTGCCAGCCCATTACTCCTTCTGCTGAAGCTGAAGGTTGGTGGAGTGATGGAGGGTGGGGATGGTAAAGGAGGAGTAAATAGCTTTCCACAAACTCCCAGGTCTCTGGCCCCTTCCCAGCTTCTTGGGAAATTGAGAGCCCTCCAGGCAGACAGAGAACAGAACTAGAAGGAGGGGTGGTGCTTAGTCTTAAATAGCTCAAGGAGGCAGGTTGGAGTGTGAAACTGCTGTTCTTGGCAACCCAGAAGGCTACTCTGCCTGGGGGAAGGCTGGAAACTCACCTGCTTGTTTTTATTTTTCCGAGAAGGTCTGTGCTGTCTCCTTGAGCTTATAAAAACAGAGGAAGCAGAGGGTGGCCTCCTTGCAAAGTCAAGGCTAGAAGAGTCCCTTCTCCTGTTCTCTTTTCCACTCATGCCCTCCCTTATTTAAAAAAAAAAAAAAAAAAAAAAAAAAGAGCTCATTTCCTTTCCTTAACTAGGTAGGCAGAAATCTATTAGCAGAGTGCGCATGGGCAGGGCCTGACAGGTGTGTTGTGTCAAGAAAGACAGGTGCAAATTTCCTCTGTGTCTGTGTGTGTCTGTACAGCTCTAGACCACAATGCTTGCTCGAGGGTTGGGGAGGTTTATGAATTTATGGTTGTCCTGGTTAATAGGATTGTCTGGGCTAATGGGAATTGGGCTGTTGTTCTTTTGAGCCCTACCATGTGCGTTCTTGGGGTGGGGGCTGGGGGCAAGTTGGTATGTGTTTGTTTATTTTTCTTAAGGATATTGGCAGACTACTGCTGAGACTGTGTCCCAGGCTTCTGTCTGCCAGTCAGCCCAAAGCACCCCCACTTTAGGCAGCAGGTGGAGGGAGACTGACTTTTCCTTTGCTTCCTACCAGTTTATGCCTATCTCCCAGGTCTGTGCTCGGCAGAGAGAGAGAGAGAGAGAGAACTGTCCTCTGTGTGTGTGTGTGTGTGTGTTTGTGTGTGTGTGTGTGGTGTATGCTTTGGATAGCAATGAGTGGTGTGTAACTGCCAAGAATTCCAAAGTCAGTTTCAAAGTGTTACTGTTGTTAAAGCTTATCTTTTTAAGCATGCTTTCTCCTTGCCCAGAAAGAATAGGTATGTACATAAACTCTTTCAAGTCATATGTCAAATAATCTCATAAAGTAGAATGAGCCTGTCATTGTCCCAGACATGTGCCAAATGTCCTAGATATGAATTTGATGGAGAAAGAAAATCTCAAGTACATGAGAAGGTAACTGTGCTTTTCTATTCTGATGCAAGATGTGAGAAGTCAGTTCTGTAGGAAGTTTATTGCAAGAACTTCTGAGTATTTCCAAAATGAAATGGGTTTTTTGTGTTGAGGGAGGAAAACGAGAGTATTCACATTAACTTGTCCGTGGGTTAAAACATGGACATGTATATATAATAGTAAAATAGGTGAAGCTAAGGACTGTGGCTTGATGTGTGAGGAAAGTTGTTGGGAATTCAATGTAAGCACTATATCTGGCTTCTTAAAACTTGACCTGTTAAAATTATCCTTAAACAGGCTACTTCTGTAGACTGAGTTGCACAGGAATAGGTTAGATGGCAAATGGTTTTTGGTCATTGGTTTTGTGGTGTTTGGGTGGTTGTTTTTTCCATGAAAATGAGATCGTACGTGTCATTTATTCTGTAGACTTCAACATTAACGTCCCCCCCACCCCCAACACACACACACCCAATACTTTCCTTGGATGCTTTTGAAGTTCTTTAGTAATTAAAATGTATGCCATAGATGTATGGCTATGTTCATTTGCTTTATTTTTAATAGGAGTTATCTGTGCTTGGCACTTATTGATATTTTATGTGTCCATTATGCAGAATTCTATTTAGTTTAATCACCACCTTGTGGGAAAAAAAAGTCATGCATACATAACATGCATCTTTGTTCTCACTTTATTCATTTCCTAGCATCATTCCTCTATAAGCAGCACATGCTATCTTAAAACCTAAGCTGGCTTATTCTATAAGTTGCCAGACTTTCTCTTTATTTGTTTAAAACTCAAACAGGCCTCTTTTCATGAATGTCTTATATCATTTTAGGGATTGTCTTGAATTTGCAATGTTAATATAAGAAGTTTTAGGTTTCAGATTAACAAAAGAAATTATAAAATGTGACTGATGTTATAATATGAAAATGGACTGTGCATGATGTATCATTATAGGATTTTAATTAAGTATCTGTGTAACTTGGAAAGGACATATACATAAGGAATTTCTCAGACTTATTGCCTGTGCATTCTCAAAGGACATTAAAAGAGTTCAATTTTCTGCAAAAAGAAAAAAGTGTATCTTCTCAAGATTATTTCACACTGTCTCTTATTTACCTATCTGTAAGTTGTTAATTTTTAAACAAGTAGAAATTAATATTTTAGGCATGTCTCAGAAAATGTTCTGTGTTCATTTTGCAGGTGAAAAATGTGTGGAATTTTTGATAGGATGGGAGAATCTTAAATGAAATCTTAAATGATTTGAGAAGTATATTATGACAGGAAATTTAAAAACCTGATAATGCAATCTTAGTTAATTTAGGTATTAACTAATGTCAAGTGAGTTCTTCAAAATAAATATCAAAGGTTTTCTTAACCTGATAGGGAGCAGAAATATCTCCAATATCTCTGAAGAAGAAGTTGCTAATTAGCAGAAACAAATTCTTGAATGTAGTGAAGGGGACAATTTAATGATTCAGGGGCTACTTAAATCAGATCATCTGATTTTTCCCCTTTGAATCACCAATTTCCAGATTGATTTGAAATATTCTTTGTTAATGATATTCTATTTGAAATTTCATAACCAGGTTGACCCAAGTAGATTAGAGGCCCATCCGAAGATGATTTTCTAAAAGAAGTAAAGTGTAGGCTTGCACAATTTCTTCAAATAATTTTATCGACAAAGACAGATCATCTAAATAATCCAAGCAGGAAACCATGCCAACCTTACACTCTCCCTGCCTCATAAAAGATTTGTCTGAACTATCTGGATAATTACCATAATGAAACACTTCTTTGTCCAGAATCTGGACTCCAGATAGATGCAGTAAAAGTTGAATCCTCCTCCCCGAAATAACTTCTTTATTAAAGTAGAGCACTTAACCACTTTATACTTCACGTTGCAGTGTTCTTTGAAATTCTTTACTGAAAATTCTTTCCTCCTAACCTTAAGTCATCAGTTTCCTTAGAATTTTCCATGTTAAAGAGAACGTCAGATAATTCAGATATTAAAGAAGACTCTTTTGGAGTAGTTAAAACCCGTTTTGACTATACCTGGATGTTTATTCTTATAATATCTTTTTCTGGCAGGAATATGCTATGTTAAGATATGCATTGTATAAGAATTACTAAAGCATTTATGTAGGTTATATGCCAAGTGATGCAACAAAATATTTAATGATGAAAAACTCTATATAGACTTTCACATTAATTAAAGAGGGGTTTACAGGAATAGAGTAAGTCTATCTGATCAATAATACATTTGGGTTCAAATTCTCATCAGTATTTTTCTGCATCCTTGCTGATTTGGACATCCACCAGTGTTGATCAAAAGCTTCATATTGCCTAGTGAAACTGAAAATTAATGTTAAAATGCAAATATGATATGCATCAATAATAATTGCAGTTGAAACATGATGGCTTAATACATATCTTGAGAAATAAAGGAGTTTAAAAAATATCAATGATAAAGTCATTCCATGGCTTCCTTTAAATTCTGAACTGGAATATCATGGAAGCACTTGGAAAATGCTTTTAAGAGATTTAATTTATATTATGGTAATGTAACAGTACATTTTCTTATGTGGTAAATATATTCATATAGATATCTTGTTTATGAAATGTGATGCTAATAAAGTGCTGTGTCAACCAGTCATTATTATTTAATCATGCCTATAGCTTCCATGGGTTATGGTTCCAGTGTGTGCTACCACTATACTTTTATTTCTAAATTTAGGTCTAAGCTATATGGAGAGATATATTTATTTGTGTCTATTAATATAATGCCTTGTCTTGGATTATATAATTTATCTTATTTTTCCCATTTGTTTTGTCTTGTTATTTTCCAGCTGGACATTTTACAACAAGACCTAAAAGTATTTAAATTCTTTTAGCCCAAGACAGATACAAATCGTTATTTAATCTAAAAATGTTGACTGAAATAGAATTACAAAATTAGTTTAGTTTGGTGAATATCAAGGGAGTTATATCTTGTTCTTAACAGACTCCACAAGCATTTCTTTCCACCTTAGGAAGAGCACAGCCCTCCTCTTGGCTCCAGCATGGGGCAGGGATGCAGCTGTTGATACCTAGGCTAGATGAGAGGAAGTGCAGTTGACGCAGAGGTAAATGGCAGTTGGAAAAGGAAGGATGCCTGGGGATGACCTTGTGCTCATCAGCGACACCAGTCTGTCCTTTCCAAGCCTCTGTGGCAGAGGTGCTCGTCCCATAGCAAGGATGGCAGGAGGAAAGTCCAGTTTGAGTGTTAAGGTGAACAGGGAGAGAAAAAATACTGCAAAAAGTTTGTTTGACGTTTTGATTGGAGATCCATGTGCTTTGCAGGTGATAGTCAAGAGAAAAGGATTTGCATACAAATAGAAAAGATGTAAAATTTAAAAATAAGGGCAATAAGCTCTATTTTGGGGAAGGTGATATACACACAGAAAAAAGTCTTCCTTGTAACCGCCCCCCCCCCATGCAAGTGTTTCTGTGATTAACAGAGCTTTGAAATGATTCATCCTTTTTCTTGTCTCAGCCTCTCCTTGTTCTTTCTGTCATCTGACAGCTAACCTGATTTATCAGATCTAATGTGTTTGTGTAGTATTTGTCACTGCATTTTTGTATTCCTGAAACCAATTTTATTATTAGTGTTTGAAAGGGTCTCAATCATTCTGAATTCAATTTTGAACCCAATGTTGAAGTTATTGAGAACTCCATCTCCATTCTAAGTTCAGGAAATTTTATCCTGAAGCATGCAAAAAGTATTTCATTCTCAAGCATGCAAAAAACATATATATATATAAAAAGAGGTATCATTTTGCTTTCATGATACCCTAAAGCAGGCTCTTTTAAAATGTTTTATCTTTCTATAGAAACCAGGAGCAAAGATTGCATGAGGAAATCACTGTCACTTAAAAAATATATACATATTGTTGCCATCTAAGCATTGAGCATTTTCTTGATTTTTACAGGTTATTTCATGCTGAAATTATGCCTATTTGCATGGATAGTCATTCTTTAAAGCTAGCCACAGATGCAGTCCTAGGGAGCACGTAGATGTTTTTACAGGTGAACCGAAAGAGATGGGAGCCGTTCCAGACACTCTGCACGCTGCCTTTGGCAATGGACCCTGTTATTGTGAAGATGTGCTCTGTTAAGCCAACATGAAGTTTAATATTAGATAAACCCAATGTGAAAAAAATATTTTCATTTTCTTCATAAAATGTTAATTATAAACAAAAAGATGTGACATCTTATATGTCTACAAAATTTGGGATTAGCATCACTAGTTAATAAGTTACACAACATGTCAAGTGCCTTTTATGAAATGCAAAGAAGGATGTTCTCTTTTTATATTGTGTTTCCAAGAAACAATGGAAGTTCATATACAAAGAAATATTTCCCTTTCTCACACATTTGATGGACATTATTTTCTTTCTTCTTTATAAATCTTCTTCCAGTTTTTTTCTGTTTTTTTCCTTTAATTTGGCACAGGAAATAAGATTCACAAATCATGTATGTTAAAGAGTTTCTTTGGGCATTTGACATATTATTTTGGCAGATTTAAACAGAAGGAAACTAGTCCTGAAGATATATTTCTCTTTATCTAGGTTAATAATTTATTATTCCTCATATTGATTTCTAAAATGTGGTAACAGCCTTGTTTTGCAGTGAATCCAACTTTGTAATAATTTGTCATTAAAAGAACATCATGAAAATGTATAAATATTCTTATAGTTACATTAAGATATATCAACAGATATAATCTTCACGTACGATTTTACAAGTAAAAAATGCATAGCTAAGCTAAATAAGCAGACTTGTAAAATGACTATTGTGCATTTATTTCAATGCTAAACTGACCATTTATGTTTGAAAGATGCTGCTGCTAAGAGTGTTCTCTTTCCCATTTTACATATGACAAAAATATTTTAAAATTCAAGAATAAAAGCTCTCTATTATATATTTGCATTTATTTTAGAGTCCTTTTCCTTTAATAGCATTAAAACCACAATAATTGTAATGCAGAAACGCAATTTTTCATGTGAATTTCTCACAGCCTCAAAATTTAACCATATTTCTTAAGTATAGAGCACTTTCATCTTTCTTATAATATGAATCTCAATGCCCAAAATTTAATCAATTGGTTGTCAGAGGCTGTGTTCTTATAATCTACTGTTTCTTCCGAAGATAAACAGTATCATTTTAGGCATTTGTGAAAGAGAATCATATTACTGGTGCTTAAGCAGTTT
The DNA here is from genome assembly GCF_009828535.3 of Hylobates moloch. Classification (NCBI taxonomy): domain Eukaryota; kingdom Metazoa; phylum Chordata; class Mammalia; order Primates; family Hylobatidae; genus Hylobates; species Hylobates moloch. The sequence continues at coordinate 47,705,484 of NW_026652293.1, forward strand.
TTGCTTTATTTTTTTTTAATCTTAATCCATCTTAAACCAGTGGAGCAGAAATATTTAAAAATGTTTCATTTCAAGCAGAGTGCATAATAAATTGCAATAATTGTAATGTGCCATAAATCCCAGAGCCTATGCATTTTGCATTTGATTCAGGATTGAGGTCAGGAAATTTGGAGAAATTTAAAGAAAATGATTCATCAGTCCTTTTGTTCTGTTGGCCAGGGTCCCGGGATTCTTGAGCTGTGCCCAGCTGACGAGCTTTTGAAGATGGCACAATAACCGTCCAGTGATGCCTGACCATGACAGCACAGCCCTCTTAAGCCGGCAAACCAAGAGGAGAAGAGTTGACATTGGAGTGAAAAGGACGGTAGGGACAGCATCTGCATTTTTTGCTAAGGCAAGAGCAACGTTTTTTAGTGCCATGAATCCCCAAGGTTCTGAGCAGGATGTTGAGTATTCAGTGGTGCAGCATGCAGATGGGGAAAAGTCAAATGTACTCCGCAAGCTGCTGAAGAGGGCGAACTCGTATGAAGATGCCATGATGCCTTTTCCAGGAGCAACCATAATTTCCCAGCTGTTGAAAAATAACATGAACAAAAATGGTGGCACGGAGCCCAGTTTCCAAGCCAGCGGTCTCTCTAGTACAGGCTCCGAAGTACATCAGGAGGATATATGCAGCAACTCTTCAAGAGACAGCCCCCCAGAGTGTCTTTCCCCTTTTGGCAGGCCTACTATGAGCCAGTTTGATATGGATCGCTTATGTGATGAGCACCTGAGAGCAAAGCGCGCCCGGGTTGAGAATATAATTCGGGGTATGAGCCATTCCCCCAGTGTGGCATTAAGGGGCAATGAAAATGAAAGAGAGATGGCCCCGCAGTCTGTGAGTCCCCGAGAAAGTTACAGAGAAAACAAACGCAAGCAAAAGCTTCCCCAGCAGCAGCAACAGAGTTTCCAGCAGCTGGTTTCAGCCCGAAAAGAACAGAAGCGAGAGGAGCGCCGACAGCTGAAACAGCAGCTGGAGGACATGCAGAAACAGCTGCGCCAGCTGCAGGAAAAGTTCTACCAAATCTATGACAGCACTGATTCGGAAAATGATGAAGATGGTAACCTGTCTGAAGACAGCATGCGCTCGGAGATCCTGGATGCCAGGGCCCAGGACTCTGTCGGAAGGTCAGATAATGAGATGTGTGAGCTAGACCCAGGACAGTTTATTGACCGAGCTCGAGCCCTAATCAGAGAGCAGGAAATGGCTGAAAACAAGCCGAAGCGAGAAGGCAACAACAAAGAAAGAGACCATGGGCCAAACTCCTTACAACCGGAAGGCAAACATTTGGCTGAGACCTTGAAACAAGAACTGAACACTGCCATGTCGCAAGTTGTGGACACTGTGGTCAAAGTCTTTTCGGCCAAGCCCTCCCGCCAGGTTCCTCAGGTCTTCCCACCTCTCCAGATCCCCCAGGCCAGATTTGCAGTCAATGGGGAAAACCACAATTTCCACACCGCCAACCAGCGCCTGCAGTGCTTTGGCGACGTCATCATTCCGAATCCCCTGGACACCTTTGGCAATGTGCAGATGGCCAGTTCCACTGACCAGACAGAAGCACTGCCCCTGGTTGTCCGCAAAAACTCCTCTGACCAGTCTGCCTCCGGCCCTGCTGCTGGCGGCCACCACCAGCCCCTGCACCAGTCGCCTCTCTCTGCCACCACAGGCTTCACCACGTCCACCTTCCGCCACCCCTTCCCCCTTCCCTTGATGGCCTATCCATTTCAGAGCCCATTAGGTGCTCCCTCCGGCTCCTTCTCTGGAAAAGACAGAGCCTCTCCTGAATCCTTAGACTTAACTAGGGATACCACGAGTCTGAGGACCAAGATGTCATCTCACCACCTGAGCCACCACCCTTGTTCACCAGCACACCCGCCCAGCACCGCCGAAGGGCTCTCCTTGTCGCTCATAAAGTCCGAGTGCGGCGATCTTCAAGATATGTCTGAAATCTCACCTTATTCGGGAAGTGCAATATCCTTTTATTTTCCCCTCGAGGAAAAAACAAACCAAAAAAGGTTTCCCAAAAGGTTGGGTTTACACAATATCTAGAGTAATGTAGATCAGTATTAGTATCTTCTTAAGAAGGCAACCTTTCCTATTATTCAAAGGAATAGGCTTTTATCAGCATGCGTGTGCCATTCCTGATTGCAGAAAAGCTTAAAACTAAACCAACATCTTTGCAGCTTCCACAAGTTGTCCACTGCCTCGAGGAGCTCCTATTTAATATGTGCTTTCTCAGCAGTGTTTTTTTTTCTGCTGTTCTTCCTGCATTATCTTCTTATCCCTATCTCTTAAAAAAAAAAAAAAAGTAGATTCAGAGATGGGAAAACGGTCTCATTGCAAATACTGATTGAATACTCTCAGATATTTTTCAAAGATGGTAAGTTGTATAATAGAGTAAGCAGAAAAGTCAGTTTTCAGATCCCTAAGATCCCGTAAGAAGAATTCTCAGTGTAAACCATCTGCAAGGCTTCTGGTCTGTTTAAAGATGTCCCAAGGAAATCTTAGGAAGAGGGCTTTATAAGTGGGAGGTTGAGGAGGAAGAAAAATGTGGGTGGGGAGTTAGAGTCTTTCTTTCATCTTTAAGTGAGACTTTTTTTTTTTTTTAAGGAAATATACAGGTACTGATTTATTCAGACAGCATCGGTCTCTCTCTCGTTCACCCAAGGTCTGTTCTTTGGGTCTGGTGCAGCTGCCTCTATGCATGATTAACCTCTGTTCAGCCATACACAGAAATCTTTTGTCCCAACATACACAAAGCAAATTATTTTGGAAAGCAAGAGAGCACAATTAAATATAAAACTCAGCTGTATTCGACTTAAAAATGCCTCTTTTTATGATTCTTTTAAATTCTGAAACTGACTTTTATGTAGAGATAACAGTTATATTTTTTTTTAATTAGGCCTATCCCGAACTCCAGCTATTTTTAACTGAAGATTTTTTTTTCTCTCTGTATATCGGTTCTTTCTGTAAATGTTTAAAAATCTTGTGGTCGTTCGTCTTTTGGGAGTAATAGAATAGTAGCATTTGGGGGCAGGTGGAGGCATGTTTCTTATATAATAAATAACCAGATGGATATAAAATTTAGCAATTAAGTTGGCTGTGACTAAATTTAGGATTTTGAGCAATTGTCTTGATGACTAGAGATTGACATTTTCGTATCTAAGCCCACTCCAGAGGCTGCCACGTAAGTGCAAAGTCCCAGCTATGGGTGGAAATATGTTTTCCTGGTTAGTGGAGGTTGTACTTCAAGCCAGCTCTCAGGATAATAGTGTAGATTTCTGATAGGGTGAACTACTAGGGCCCTAATCATGACACCTGCTTGGGCAGTTAAACATGGAGTCTCTCTTATACTGAGCAAGAGGAGAAGAACATTGTAACAGAAAGGGAAGAGAAAGACGTGGGAGATTTCTACAGATATGTAGAAATGGAGTTTTAGCTGGGTTGTTGATTTCACTTTGACCTTTTGAAGATCTAAAATTCAATCCACCAGCCATGAATCAAAGCTGCACCAAGAACCATGCCTTACATATTATAAGCAGGCAGTAAATATTGATCAAAATGATTGGAATATTGCTGTTGGTGATGAGTAAGGAAAACTAAGAAGACACAATGGCTTGAACGGTTTTTGTGCCCTTTGCAAAAAGAGCACCTTCAGAGGTTCATGTAAGGCTAATGTCTAGGGCTAAGACCCCACTGCACCCCAGAGATCTCTTTATTTTGAACCAGGTAGCTGTGATAGTGGGTTCTCTCTGTCTCTCTCTCTCTCTCTCACACACACACACACACACACACGTACACATACACACAGATACACACACACACAGAGCAAAGTGACATGCATGCCAGTTTTGGTGAATATTTAAAGATTTAATGCCAGGTTTCAAAACTCCTATAAGTCCACACTAAGCTCTTTAGTTCAAGATGCCAGTTTATGGTTTTTCTTTAAATTAGACTTTTCATTATAACCAGATCATTATAATTATGGCTGTGCTTTTTGTTTTTTAAAGTTTAGTCTTCTAGGAAAAAAATCTTTTAGATTGCTTTAAGTGTTGGCTATGTTCATTGTCTCAACCTCTCCAAATCCCTGGAGGAATTTTGAGGATTTGAATTGAAAGAAGTTCCTTTTATTTTGATACATATCAAAGGCTTTAAAGAAAATATAGTTGCTTCTTCTTCAGAGGCATGACTTCTCCTTTCTTCTATCAGCATAAGTTTCTGTCGAGCGGTGATTCTGTTGGGAAACACCTGTGTTCATATGAAATGTTAGTTGCTCACACCCAGAATTGTTTCTTTCATATAGCTAAATAATTTTGGCCTCTCGTGGCAATTAGTGATTACATTTTCCACCTTTTGGCCTTCTATGCTCCTATTCTTTCCCCCCCTCTATTATTAATACATTGCACTTTTAACCATTTATCTCATTGGTATATTATTTCTTAGGAAGAATAATATAGGCAAACAACCTTTTCTATAGTTCCCACAATTCTGAAACCAGTGACGATCTGTTGGTTTGTAGAGAGATTGGGCCCACTTTTCTCCTGTCTCCACCTCTGTATGGCAGTGTGTTCTTCCCTTGATTTAACTGTTAGTGTGTAGGCAAAATTCTCAAGCTTTTACTTTGAAGAAATCTCTGGGAATCACAGTGAGTGATGTCTTACTTCAATTTTAGGGATACGAGGCCATATATGAACTTGTTGTACAGTTATTCCTTGAAAAGATCAATAGAAATGAGCAGAAATGCAATGCAATGGTACCACTGTGATTGCTATTATTATGTTTTTATTTTTAGTTCATGGCTTTCCAAACTGTTACGTATAATTTAATTTTTCAGGAACAATTCTCTCCCACTCCAAAAGGTACCATCTGTTTTTTGAACAAAGTAGCTAAGATAAGAACTATTAAGAACACCAGCTATCAGATCAACCCATTCTACATTCACCATATTAAACATATATGTTCTGTAGGATAGAACACACTACCTCATTATCCCATCTAGTAAAAGGGAAATAGTGAATGTGTATGCAAGTTAAACTGAATTTCAGTGCACCTGCTCCAAGGGCTCATGTCTTGGATTTTAAAAATATGTTCAGTATCTTTGCAAATGAATCTGTTTAATCAAATATTAAGTTTTATTCAAATTCCAGAAGAAACAGTCAGCCAATTGCTTTTCTTCATGACGTTCCTTGTCATTCATCCTCTTTGCATCTCAAGAAAAATAGCCTTGTTTAGGCCCCAAACATTTGCATGCACCCAATTAAAGCACAAGAGGAGTAGTATAAGCCGTTAAGATGTGCAGGTGAAGAAATTGAGCCTGTTCTCTGAAACACCCAGCTTTTTCCACTCAACTTTTAGGGAGAATGTTAGAAAGACTTGAAGTTTAGAAAGGAAAATGGTTTAGTAATTTGAAATTAAAATCCAACCAGGAAACATAGATTAGAAATGAATTTCTGAAATTTGAAACAATCCATAGAAATTGATCTTATACATTTTTAGAAGTCTTGTGGAGGCTATAGTACTTATATTAGCTAGAGCGAAACATGTAGATTAAAGACTAAAAGACTTTGGGCTCCTAAACTACCCCCCTCCCCTGAAAAAAATTATAAAGGAAGTACATTTTAAAAAAAATTTCCATACACTACACAGACTTCCAATTATGGTGAACTTCCTAGTGGGAGTAACAACTTGCTCTATCACTATCATTATGTGAGAGAGTTTAGATCTTTTCTCCCCATTTTGGTTTCTAGGGGGAAAACCTCTTAGAAACTTAGCAAATTAGGGAATAAGGCAGAACTAAAATTCTTTAGGTTTCAAATGTTTCGGAAAATGTAAGTAGTCTCAACCCATTTGCTGGGAACTGCAGCACGTACAATCTCTAGCTACAATCCAGAGTTTAGCTGGAAAAAAAGAATTATCTTCCTCGGCTTTCACAGCCTATTATTCTCCCATTTGCCTTTTTGCTGCCTCCGCTGCTCCTCCCGTGGCTGCTGTTTAGGTAAGGTTATATTGTACTTGGTAAACAGACAACACTTAGATTCTCAGGTTGTTTGAACACTGCTTTACGTTCAGCTGCAGTACCCTGCTTCTCTGATCTTTTATATTCCCGAGCAGATGTCTTTCATTAATTTATGGATTTATCATCTTTTCTTTTTTTTTCTTTTTTCTTTTTTTTTTTTTTTTTTTTTTTTACACCTGGCAGCTGTCTCAAGTTTCAGCAGTTATTGTCTATTTTGCATTACACATAGAATTGAATGTCATCTGTCTTCACAAAGCTATGGCTAAGAGAATTGAGGCACAGCCACATGAGCTGCTGGGACAGATCTTGTTTGCGTTCCATCCCCCCTCACCCCACTCCCCTTTACCTCCTTAATATTTATTTGTGCTCATTTTCTTTCCTGGCCTTGAATGGAGCTTAGCTCGTGTTCAGTACAGCTGTATGTTTACTGAATCTATTCCATCATGACTCATTGTGCGTGTGTAAGTATCCTGGAAACAGCTAGTGCTTTCTTGGAAGAACAGTTGCTTTTCAGCACAAGCACTTAAAAGGGAAATTAACCAATTGGTCAGTTCAGATTTATTTTGAGGAGAAAAAAAGGATTATCTAACTGTTGCCTTTTAAATGTTTCATTAGTTATTTTTAATAGTTTGTTAGAAACATATATTTTACGGGAATTTTATCTTAATTACACAATAAGCAAGAGATAAAGATTAATTCTGTGTTCCATCTCAACTGATCAGTTCCAAGTATTACCAACAAGAAACATTTTAAAGCAAAAATGAACTTGAGAAATCTAAATCAGAATAATTTTTTGTTAGATAAAAAGCCTCTAAATACTGATCAAAATAAAATGGATATTTTACCTTTTTTAGATAAAAAGAATGAAAATATCTTAGCATAATTTAGATGTATTAAAAGCTTCAGGAAGTTTTGGTAGCTCAGTGCCCATCTAAGAAACACAGAAAAACACTTTGTATTTTGTATGACACCAAAATTTAAAAGATTTGTGACTTCCAATTAAATGCATGACGTTGTCCTAATGTAGCCATCTGAAAGAAAAGATTAGAACCCAGATCTGAGAGTGTCTGTCAAAGTTTGGACTTGCCTAAAACTCTTATCACAAGGCAGTAGCAGACAGCTTGCAACTATTATTTCACTTATCCATTTGGACAGATGGTCCTGAAGTGTGCTGGGCTCCTTTAGTCTTCTGTATCGGTCTAATGGAGGTTACTGGAGGGCCTTTCAGCCCTCTCCTTGGCACAAGAAGTATGTCAGTCATAAATTATCGTCTTTGTAATCATTAAGGATCTCAAACAAAAACACAAGTTCAGTTAAGCTGCTTTGGCTTACAGATATAAAATCAAAATTTCTTTCTTTAGTGTTTATTTTCAGTTTAACAACAACAAAAAAAACCTGCACTACTTAACTTTTCTGTTTATAGACCAAGGTGATCTTTTTAAAATTGCGTGGGATATTAAAGGGAATGTTAATTGAACAAATTCTCAGCAGAATATTTGGTTAAACACCCTGTTATAAGTAGTCAAGAGCTTATCCATATTAATTTGGTTATGCTTCTCTAGTAACTTTCTGGTTTCCCTCCATTCTTAAGATTAGTCATGCTAGACTTGATGAAGGTCATTTGGAAAATTTTACCTTTCCTAAATATCTGTGTTTATTTGACATTTTTGCCTAAGGGGTGAAATTTTTATTGGGTAGTTGTGTGTGTGTGTGTGTGTTTGCACACACATGCACACTTTCTTTTCTTTTTTTTCTTATTTTTCTCAGACACTCTTCTAAGAGAAAATCCTTAGAGAAGCTTCTAGGAAGGACCCTTAATTGACCTTGTGGGGGACCACATTGATTTTCTCCACGTGCATCTTCATTTCTGATAAATTATAAAGCCATTAATTTGCTGAGGAAATGGCAGGGCCAGGCTGCGGCACAGATGTGACCAGAGCCATCCCAGCTCTGAGTCTGCTGAGGAGTGCCAAGAATCTGGGGGAGAATCAGGAAGCCTGGATTGTTATGGTTAGCCTCACATTCTCTTGGGAACTGTTTTAGTTGCTGCTGTTTACAGATCTAAAAGGTAATGATGTTTCCAGATAAATAGGCCTTCTTATTTTGGGTAAGTGGCCATTTATTGATCTGCTAACCCACATGTATTGATTTGTTAGCCCCAACTACTGCGTCACTCTCAAAGGAGTTAACTATAAATCCAAGACAGGCAAATTGTATTTAGTTTTGGACCGTTGCTTTCACAAAAGCAACAACCCCCTCCCTGTCCTCTCCATGCCAAAACTACTCTTCCCAAGTTTTAGCTATTATTTAAAAGGAAACAATTAAAAGGACACAATAAGATAAAAAGCAAGTGAGTCAAGATGCTCCATTAGATTAACACTAAAAGGTAAAATGTGAAACTTGCATAACAGTGTTCAAAATAATGCATTTTATATTTTCATGTACATTAGTAGAATAATTTGCTTTAAACTGCAGAGTGTGGAGAGAAGAACAAACAGAATTGTAATTGCAAGGAAGAAAAAAAACCTCTTATGACAAGAGTTGTATAGTACATGTTGGGTGCATTTGTCTGCTTAGCAACAAGTGAACGTATAGATAGCCTACCAACCTAAAGCAAGGAAAATACTTTGCCATCCTCACCCTAAAGTAGCCAAGATTCTGCAACTCAGTTGTGCATCCTCACCATTGCGTGTGGCAACCTCTGACAGGCGACGGTCACTGAGCAAACGGCAGCAAGTTAGCAATGGATGCGATAGCCAGTGTCATATACCTTCCAGCACTCCCACGGCAGCTTGGTGGACCCCCAGACTCTATGGAGGTGGAGACTGGAGGGAGGGAGATGGGAGTCCTTGTGCTTACAGAATTTCTTTTCCTTAACCAATTGCATCCCACATGCAAGAAGGATTGTCACCTAATCACTTGAAAAAAGCAAAGCTCATGTTTTTTTATACCCGTTATCCCAGCTCCAATATGCTGAAGACCTACTTCTCCGATGTAAAGGTAGGGACTTTTTTTATTCTTAATTTTTTCATTTTCTATGCATGTGGCAGTAATTTGGACTCCCGGAATTTAATGGAGATGAATGTGGAATTGGTTTATTCCTACACCTGTGTTATAATTGATTTAATGCACTTGTCCTTTTGTCTAAAGGTGTGTTAAGCAAAGATGCCACTTGTGTATTAAGACTGAAAGACTGGTGTTAATAAGTTGCATGGGTTTCCAATGTAGTCTGAAAAACTTAGCCTCTGTCTTTATATGTTTGAGTAGCTTCTTTGAAGAAATGTCAGCTGGTAATGGATGGATGTGCTTTAGAGAATGTTTTTTCCCTCCCCTCAGCAAGAGTAAACTGTTTCTGTTTTTGTTTCTGTTGGTTTCCCCATATTTGTGCTTATGAAAGCAAACTCTAGCACCTCTTTTTCCCCCTGTCGAAAAGGAGCGTACATTGAAATTCTCTATGCAGTAGCTGCTTAAAAACAAAAGTGATGATTGTCTCTTATTTACAACTTAATTTGTTGTTGATGTAGAGTACACTGAGCATAAGGAGAATGAATAAAGTGACAGATTCAGGACACATTATTCAAATGAGGATATGAAAGCTGTCGGCCTACAGCTGCAGCCTCCCTCATTCTACAGAATATTGGGACCTCCTGGTTCTGTGTGTGTGTGTGTGTATGCGTGTGTGTGTGTGTGTATGTGTGTCTGTGTCTGCGTGTGGGTTTTAAGTAATTGTTTGCATCAACTTGATGTTGTGTTAATCATCTGTAACTTTTTAAAACATAGATTGGGTTTTGATGATGATAATGACACACATGGTATCATTATCCCAGGAACTTGATAAACACTACATTAGCTGAGATTAGTTTATTAGGGGTGGGTGTTTTTTCCCCACCCCTCCCCTGCCCACCCCCATATGTACAAGTTCTTCTTTCTGCCATGGAGAACTCACAAGCTGCCAAAACACACTCGCTCTTTCACCGCTCCCCGCACGCAGCTTGTTTTGTGCTTGATGCCCAAGTGGCTTCACTGGCCCCATTTTGCAGGCCAACTCATTTCAGTTTCCTTCACTGGTGTTTTATTTGGCCTTATAAGAAAAGTTCTGTTTTCCCTCCTGTTTGCTTTTGAATTGTGTATCAACTTCAGCCTTTTATCTTTCTCCTTCCCTGGCTGTGCTCCTTAAGTGGAAGGCCTGTTTTCTCCTTGTTTGGCGCCAACAAACTGGGCAAGATGGGGAGGCAGGGAAAGTCCATCATGTAAATGTCTGGTTAAGACTAAGTAAGCACAAACAAGGGTGAGTGACACAGAGGCCGGGAAAAGGGTTTGGGCTTTGTAAAGGACAATCTAGAACATACAAATTGAGGGCAATTTGTCACCTGGTTGAGGACTGACCAGCTTCTAGAGTCTAGTAGAAACTGGTAAAGTTTGTCTTCCAGGGAATCCTCCCAACATTGTAGTTCTAGGAGGGGACATGCAGGACAGGGAGAAAAGGGTTATTGTGTGCACATATATGTGTGTGTGTATCTGTGTGTGCAGATGTCCATGTTACTCATTCCTTTTAGGGCAATGATCTGCAGTGTTGTGAAATAATAATGACAATAACTTATATTCTTTGCATAGCAATTTTCACCCAGAAGTAGGCCAAAGAGCTTTACCAACTGCACACATAGGTATCACTCACCCACCATGGAAACACAGCCACCTGGAGGGTGGGAAACAGCAGCCACTCTGATCCAACACTACCCAAGGGTAGATGTCAATATTAGAAGCATTCATTTTTTGTGAGAGTTCAAGCATGCGTGCATGTGTGTGGTGTGTGGTGGCAAGTGGGGAAGATTATTGATCTGTAGCTTTATAAATACCATGCAATACAAAGCAACAAGAAACTGTTCCCATTCCTCTAGAATGCCCCTAGCAATTCAGCTTTGCAAATAACCACTGACTCTGTGTAGGTAACAATGGAATACCTGGGTGAATATTTTATCTTCAAAAGCACTAATATTCAGATTGTTGATTCTATCCATACCTTACCCATACTGGAAGAGAAGGCTGTTAAAGTATCTGTGAGTCTGGTTACATACCAATTATCCACTCTAATGGAGGGGAAACAGTAGGACATATCAGGCAAAGCAGAAAATCACTGAAGGTCACTCCTCTTTTATTTTTGGAAGGAATTATACATTTTTAACTTTCCTAGTTATGTTTTTTCTTTGGTTAGTAATAAATGAATTTGTATTCCTCGAGCTTACACTGATAAGAGTAGAAAGCCATGCATAGAAAGGGAAAGATAGTCCAGGCAACATGGTCCAGAGACTTTCCAGAAAACAATGGCAGAGCATTCTGGGATTTCTTCAATATTAAGAATAATCACAGATGTGAATATTGACAATGTATACACACATATATGTGCATGTGCATGGGTTCACTATACACATATACACATATATATAGCTTGACATTGACATACAGATAGACAAGTATTTATTTGCAAGGCTGAAAGAAATAGATATTTCTTTATATATGAATATATAATCCAAACTTTTATTTTGGCCAGCATTCAAGAAATCACTAGAGAAATTGGGGAAGAGAACTTAGGATCTTCTCAGAAGTGAAACCCTGCATCATTTATCTGGAACAAGATATATGCATCTATCTATGGACCATGTAATGCTTGTTATAATGACACAAGCCTCTACTTGGTCATGGCCACATTCATCTAGGAGAAAATTCCTAACTTTAGTAAAATGTACTCTTTCAAATAATAAAGTTATTTTATTCAATTTTTTTTTGAGACGGAATTTCACTCTTGTCACCCAGGCTGTAGTGCAATGGTGCAATCTCAGCTCACTGCAACCGCCACCTCCTGGGTTCAAGCGATTCTCCTGCCTCAGCCTCCCAAGAAGCTGGGATTACAGACACATGCCACCACATCTGGCTAATTTTTGTATTTTTTTTTAGTAGAGATGGGGTTTCACCATGTTGGTGAAGCTTGTCTGGAACTCCTGACCTCAAATGATCTGCCTG
>NW_026652293.1:47722557-47806256 GCF_009828535.3 Hylobates moloch
AATATGATTATGGCTAACCATTTTAAAGAAATCTCGTTAAGAGCATCTTTTATCCCCCGCCCTTCTGCTAAGCCTGTTGCCCTAAACCTTAAGCTAAGAGACTTCTATGTGCTAGTGAATTATTTACATTACATGATGACATAAGTATCTGTTTGGCAGCCTACATCAAGCTTCATGAAAGAATTGCCCAAGATTCATGAGATAACTTCTGCATTTTTGCTATATAAAATACCCAAGAAGACAAATCCTTAAAGTGCGCACGAGGGTTTTCAGGGTTGCTTAAACTTTACCTGGTTGGAATTTAATCCCCTACCCACAGGCCAGGGGCCAAAATGACACAAACGGGACGGCTGGCATCAGGAGGTGCCCGAAAAGCTGCTCCATTTAGCATCATCTAAATCCTCTTTAATATGATTAACATCTAATATTTCTCTCTTTGTGAATCATATCCACTTCCAGCCAGGCCACCTCTCCTTTATCTGCAGTGTCTATTTTAAGACTGCTTCACTGCAAGGAGTATGGGGCCCGGGCAGGAATTTTGTCACTTCTCATGTGACTTCGGACAGTTATTGGACTATTCTGGATCTGATTCCTCCTTCAGTGAAAAGCAGAGAGGAAAGCAGGACCATGCAGTGTGCCCTGCCCCCTCTACTCACACACTTACACATCCATATGCACACACGCGTACCCACCACCACACATAATCCTAATATCACGAAATCGTTTTTCTTTTAGCCTCTCGGTCTGGCTCATTTACTGACAAAAGTTTCAGATAAGGGGAGCCCTTCTTTTCCGTGCCTTTGTGCATGGAGGTCACTGCTTAAGTGAGATGCTTAAAAAGCCACCGTTCTTATCGTGGTAGCTTTGCTAGTGTGGGCCGTGGCTGAGAGCCAAAAGTAGATCCGGCACCTTCAGCTGAATACCTCCACTGATACTGTGGGTACGGCTTTAGTTTCGTATTTAAGTTTCTCCTCTTAAGGTCAAGTAAAATGAACGTATAGTTTAAGTATTAGCAAGTGAAGAGGATGGCAAAATGGAGAACTATGCACCGTGTTTCTTTTTAAAAATTTTAAACAGAGCTAAAACATGGTAGAGGGACTTTGAAGCTACGTCTACACGGTGCCCCAAGATCCAGTCGATTCCAAGGAATCGTGTCACCCAGCTTATTAGTAGCTGGTCAGTCAATAAAATGTCTTATTGATTGTATTCCCAGATTTCTCAATCAGTTGTTGGGAGCAATAATAAAATAGCTAACATTTATTGACTTTTTACTAATGTTCTAGGCACTCTTCTAAGTGTTTTACCAAAATAGGGCTTATTTAATGTGGGTAATAATAATGACAGTGATACCAACATAATAACAAGAAAAACTTCAGTTTGCCCAAAGCTTTACTATTCTTCAAGTTATTCTAACTTGGCAGAGGCAGATCGAGCCAGGGAGAGAGAAGGAGGTTTGACATCTCTTCACTACTACTTTGTTCCTTCTTTCTCTTCTCTACCCCTTGTCTTTTCTCCGCCTTCTACTCCCATCTCTGCCTCTGTCATAAGCTTGCTAGTGGCACCTTTGTCACTGCTTAGCACCACCCCCGTCCAGCCCCTGCTGCTGATGGCTCTCAAGGCTAGAGAGGCTGCTGACCCCTGGCCTACAGGAAAATAAAGCAGATGGGGAAGGTTTATCAGCAGCAAAGAGGGAGTGGCTTGCCCGCTCTCCTCTCCTGGACCCTGCATTTCCTGGCCTTTGTGAGTCAGGACCTTCTAAGTGGAGAAGAGCTTGTTCTGCCTTTTGTATCAGTTTACACAATTGCCAGAATTCTTGGCACGGTGTGCAGACTTAGGGTGGCGAGCGTTTGAGAAGACCCAAGGGATGTGGAAGAAGACACCAAAGGGGAAAAATACAAAATACACTTTTAGTTTGTGCTAAAGGGCAGAAGCTTGGCCATATCACACCGGGTAGGGTGTCTTGCTTCTGTGCGTGAGAGTGTGAGGCACGCAGGAGAGGGGTGTGTAATTATGGGCTGTATCCTTCATTCCTGCTCCTCACATTTAATGAGATTGGCAACAATAAATTTGTCTTTCCAGGTGTGATGGTATATATTTCTGTGCTTCATTCTCACTTCACTTTGAAGGGCTTCCAAAACAAAATTTTATGGGCAGAAAAAGGAAGTTTGGGATTCCTTCCCAGTTTTTAAATCATACTGATACTTGTGACTTTAGGGGCATATGAGTTGGATTTTATCGCTTTTGTTGTTTTCCTCACAACTGTGGCAGGAAAAGAAGATGACGATCTCTGTCAGTTTCTGAGGCTGGTTTACCTGTTTTGCAAAGAGCTCCACTGAGACAACTAACTTGTGTAACTCACAAAGGTTACTTGCACAACATAAGGAGCCAAAAGACATAGCACCCTAGGCTGGACTGCATTACCTAGGTTGGCCTCTCTTTATGGTGCAGCTGCGAAAGGCAAAATCATCCAAAGGTCGGAGGGTTTGGTATGGCCTGAGTGTAGGCTGAGAAAAGAATGTGCCAGATTCCTTCATCCAGTCACATTGAGCTCCCTTTCTCATTCCAGGGTACCGGGAGGTAGTGTTTCCCACACCATGGTAAGCCACGCATCCTCCTGGGCCCCTCAGTGGCTAGTCATTCACCTGTAGACAGGGTCTAAGTTTCCAGTAAGAATAACAAATCTCCCTTATCCTCGCTAAAGGCCCAGGTTTGGGGATGGAAGACTTCAAAATAAATTGAATAGGGAACTTGATTCACTCATTAGTGGCCTTATGAATGCCATTTTCTAAGGTACTAATACCTCACTGGGCAGATGCTCCATCTTAGAGACCGTAGGTTTGACATTTTTCTGGATGACACATGACAGGGAAGAAGGGTACTTCCGCACACCTTTGAATGTGTTTTCTTACTTTCCTCTTGGAAATAGAAAATAAAAAAGCAACACCCCACCCCCCTGCCTGACACACACTAATGCATACACACTTGCTGAATATGTTCTCTACCCCATACCTACCCTTTTCTCAACCGACTCCCACTTTCAACAGAACCCACATTTCAGAAGATTTAATATATTTGGAAGACTTTTATTCGCATTGTCATCTCTTTAAAGAAAAATGAGGACAGGTGGATTTAGGAAGCGCTTCCCTCTGCTCCAAATAGATACTTAAATATGAGTGATCGTTTAGAAAACTGGCACATGAGTGAGAGCCTTTCACTGCTGTTGCAGTCTTTTGGCCTCAAAGCTGCTGAGCCGTTTAAATAATCACATAACACACTCTTGGTGGGTGGCGAGGAGGAAAAGAAACCCTTACCATTTCTTCCCGTGCCAGTCCCACCGTTGACAAGCCAAATCGATCTTTTAAGAGACCAAATGAATGTTCTCTAAATATATATACACACATGGCTGCCTGGAAACATATTCCTTCCACAGAATGATTGCCTGAAATTTGAAGGAGAGCGCAGTAAAGACACCAGGTTGGAAGTGGGGTTGAAGGGCTAGGGGGTGGAGTGGAGGTAGAATTCTTCGCGTGCATGAGGCTTCATTTTTGTACCACTGTCCTTTTGGGATTCAAGGTGTTCATCAGTATAATGAAGCGGGCCCATTGATTTATCATCTATTTGGTAATGTCATTGCATTTTTAGCTCCCTGTGTCTTTTTTGTCATTGGGTTACATTCAAGCACAGTAAGATCAACTTTAAAACCTCCTTACTCAACAGCTTTATTAGTTATAGCATTCCATGACCTTTCTCAACATTCTTAAAGAAAAAGATACAGTGTAATGTCGCTTTACTTTGCTTATTGTCCTTTGTTGGGGTGAACAAAGCATTTTCTACAGTGGCTATATCACATAATTATACAGCTTTCAATAGCAGTGTCTTGGCACATATCAAAGTTCAGAGGAGCCTTTAGAAAAAAAAAAAGATGTTTTGTGGCAGCCTAGGGAGGGTCTCATCTTTCCTTCAGAAAATAGTTCAAGGCTCTTCTGTCAAGCTTCCCTACTTAGAGCTTTTTCTCCTCCTGCTTCATAAAGTTTAAAGGGGATTCAGTGGAGTTCTATGATCTATTTCCTTTGAAAGATTGTTCCTCGGCACAGAGAGGCCCTTTGACTTCAAGAGTTCACAGATTCATGTCTTTAGGTATCATATGTCTGACCTTATCAGTTACTCCATTTAATGTAGGAGAAAAAGTCTCAACTCTTTGTGTTTGTCTGTTTTGCCTCTGTGAAATGATTTGGTGAAAAGACCATCCTTTTTAACACACCACTGAGAGGCCGTTTCTGACTGTAACCTACCCTGTGGCTTTTCTCTCTTAAAAAAAAAAAAAAATTCGTCCTTGTGTTTTGTGTATGGATGAGTTCACAGTGAGAATAGAATTATACAAGGGCAGGCGCACACACAAAAAAATCTTTGCTTTCCTCCCTCACCTCCCGCACCCCCCCCCCCCAACAAATGATCTATTGGCTCTCTCGGCGGCTGTACCCCAACAGGCGAAGCCATTTAGCAAACACAGAGGTAGCGGCTGTGGTGCTGGGACAGTGGTGGGTTTTCCCTTGCTTCGACCTACCCCTAAGGCCTTCATAATTAATTGTCCTTCAGCGATGAGGAAAGTTCAGAAACAAACAGTGTGTGGAGTGATGCCTATTGTCTGATATTCAGTTCTCCTTGCCTTGGTTCTTTTTCTTCATCCCACAAAGGGTTATCAATGGGAGAAAGAGAGCAAGTTCTCTTCTGAGAGCTGCTGGTGGTGGCTGTAGCTTTCAGTGGGATGTTATCATTGTGTTCAGCCTATCCTGGATTAAATGTCTGAAGAAGTTCTAACAACCTTTTGAAAGACAGCCTGTTTATTTCGCCTAGATGAAACAAATTCATTTAGCAAACCAAAGCTTGTTCGAAGTTGGCCATCCCTTTTCACATGGCAGATAACATTATAGATCAAATTTCTTCATTTTTCCCCCCGCAGGATGTTATTTAACTTGAACTGTTTGGTTCTTTGTCAGTCACAGGACAGAAATTTTAATGACTATTCACTCATTGCTCTTAAATACATCAATATTAATTTACAACAATAAATTTTTTGCTAACATCCTTTTCGATGAAGCATAGAAGTTTAATACTTGAAAGCAGATAATTACTTTAAAAATATTGTTTCTCCTTCAATGACTGCCTTCAGGCAACCTTCAATTCTGTCTTGTAAGATGATGTGAAACAAACGCATTTTGTCTTCCTGCACCCCCCAATTTTTGGCTGAGATACAAAATAAAGATGCAGTGTGGAGAGAGCTATTTGAGAAGGGTAGGAAAAAGAGAACCATCTATTAATGATCATTATACTACTGTTTCTGTTAAATAGGGTGAAGCCAAGAAAAACAAATATAATCGTTCTTCCGAGGAGCAGTTGAACTAGTAAATCACAGAGGTTTAAAATAACTACATTGTAGTGTTCATGACAACTTCAAGGCTGAAGGGAACCATATTTAAAGGCAATCTCTGTGTCTCTTATAGCAGTTTCTTTTGGAGGAAGCGACCGACAGGATGGCCAGAATCGATTCTGCCCCCTTTGCTCTTTGAAAACAATTTCACAACAGACCTTTTGGTATTTAAAGAGAACCTGTATATGGAAGTTGACACAACTAATATAGTCATACCAAAAAGGGGGTCATAAAAAATTAAAGTTCTTCTTATGAATCTTTCATGAGAAGCAATGAAAAGGGACACTAGTGTAGCCAAGTTCTTTGTGCTACAAGCTCTTCTTCCGGGCTCTGAGCTATTGTTCTTTCAGCTCCTCAAACAGACTTTCACTTTCAAACTGACAAAAGTCACTTAAAAGCCAGACAGCTGTACTAACACACCCACCTTACTGAGCAAGAGCCACTGGCAGGTGACAAGGCCTGCTGAGAGACCTTGTTGAAAATGAGCAGGGGTGACTTTCTCGTGCCTTACCGTTGCTTTTGCACTCACTTTGAGATGGCCCATTGACTGCTCATTTGTGCCCCCCCACCCCAAAACAGGCTTCCCAAAATATGTTGTGCATTTTCTTTGCAGTGTGCAACATTGACATCCGTGATCATATTTCTGCCTTGCGCTTGTGTGGCTAGGCACGGGTTCTTGGAAGTTTGCGCACTTCTAGCAGAAGACAGGGAGTTTGACTCAAAAAACTCCTGCTGCCACTTTTGCTTTTGCCCCTCCATTCAGTTAAAATCTCACTTAAGCTTTTCAGATTTCTGTTGCCTCACTAGGGTTGGACAGAAAACACCCACCAAAGACGGGTGCAAACCTCACCTTCGGATTTAAGATCTAGGCAGAAATCGTTAGGTGGATAGTCCTGCCTGCATTCGGACCCTCAGGGCAGCAGCCGTCGTGGGCCACGGGAGGCCTCCCTGTGTGCGCATTACAGGCCTCCTCTCCCCTGTCACCTTGTGTACAGTCTGGTCTGTGACACTGATGGTGATTATGTCATTATTTTGCTCTGGGGGCCCTGGCACATCTGCAGAGCCCAAGCACATCTTCTTTGTTGCGTTGGCAAATGTCCCACGCCGCAAATGCTTCATTAGCCCTGCTGCCGGCCTCCTTGCCAGACGCATGTGCCCAAATCCCGGCTTCTTTTTGCTCCGTTCTTTTGTGTAGCTGATGATCATGTATTCATCTTCCTGGTTCTTCCCCATTTTCCTCGACTTCTGAACTCCAGATGTCCCAGTTTTCTTGCCCAAATCACTCCAAAGTCTACAATGAGAAACGAAGTGACTCTTTACCCTTGAATCCTTCCCCACGCCTGACCACCTTTCCTACTTTTTTTTTCCCCAAATGAATAGTGACTTTGAATAGCTCCCCACCATGAAGACTAACATTTTCAAACTTGCAATTTGAAAAGACACCAAGTGATTGCTTCCAGTTTATGATGAGAGACAGCGTTAGAATGAGTTTGGCGTTATTAGATATTGCTTATTATCTGTGTGCCTTCATCCTCCGTCCCCACTCTGCCCCCCTCACTATTTCCTTGGCTCCTTTATTTGCATCTGTGCATTGCCACATTTTACCAATTTTCTGAAAGCACTTTCAAATGTGAGTACAGAAAATACTCTTCATGCCTCGCTGTGCACGTTACAGTCTTCTGAAGGTTCCTTTCTCTAAGTGAATCTTCATCTCCACTCTACCCTCTCCCAAAACCGCTGCCCCCTCCTTCTGCCCCAGCCCTCAACAATGACCTATTATTAGATACTTAAAGTGATTAACACTTGGCTGTTTTGGAAACAGCTAAAACATTTCTTTCTCTAAAGTTTTATTCTATATATCTAACAGAGCCACAGCTTTTGTGAAGGTGTGCTGGTTTCTACATTAGCCGCAGTAAATTTTAGAGCTTAATATCTTGGGCTGTGATGGGTACTACATAATTGGTATGTTTAATTTCCCCTTAAATTTGAATTAATTGATCTGTGTTAGAATATTATGAGCAGCTTTTCCAATAGAGTTTAACTAGCTTTTAAATTCTCTAACTACTGCAACATAAAATGATTTAAATGTCTCCATCTTTGAGCAAACCATAAGATTTTAGTTTTCAGGTGTAGTTAAAGGAGTTAAGTGTATATTTTATGGAAATCATGGTCAGATCACTGCCATGAATTGTAATTCGAAATTCAAGACAAAGACTCTGTTAAGGATTAAAGAAAACTTCCTCAGAGGAATGAGTTGCCACATTGTACCGGGTTGCTGAGATTTTCAAATACCTATCAAAGAGGGGCACAAGAATTTGCAAGTTGCAAATATTAGGACCAATGTAGCCAACAAGGTGAGAAGAGAGGTGGTCAGATCAGGCGGGTGGGCTCCCCAACTCATTGTCAGCCTTGGGCAGGGACCATATTGGGAGAGGCTGGTACCTGTCATTGAATCATTTTTCAAAAGCCTCGAGATGTATCCAAAACATTCCTAACCTCCCAGTTGCCCACCATTATGGTTTTATCACCCATGAGTTTTACTTAAACCTTTTTTAAACTTAACATCATTGTCAGAATATACCACTCCTTAAGATAATAATTCTCGAAGTGTATTACCTGCTGGGAAAATACTGTCTTCTTTTTATGGCTCTAAAAGTGATTCCCCTAGAACTCCACAGGGATATCCCTTGTTATAATATCCTGGGATTTGTGAACAGGGTTGTGTCCATATTCTCCATTTCCTTTCTGATTTTATAGACTTTGATCATTACTCCCTCTTAATCTTCATCTCTCCAGATTAAGGAGCTCTAATCCTTTTTAAAAGCCTAATCTCATACAGTGAGTGGGCTGCCCCGGATCATTTTAGCTGCCCTGCTGTAATGCCCTTCCAGCCTGACTGTGTTTTTCTGAGGAACAGTTATAGTTACTAACTCACACGGCAGAACTCCAGGTATGGGCAGTCACGCCACAGTTTGGTGATGGTGCCTCGTGCACACCCAATGGGACTCTTTTGATTACCCCAAAAGTTTGTCCTCAGAAGCTGGAATTCTTGAGTTGGATCTCAGTAGTGCTTACTGGTTAAAATGATCCTATGAGACCAGCTGATCAGACTCTTGGCAAGTATTCTGGCAAATATGATTGCGTCTATAGGACATACCCAGCCAAACAGAAAATAGGCAGATCCACCCTGCCCTCCAGATGTTTTCAGTGTTCTTGTAGATGAAGCATTGGGGTATTGACATCATGAGGAGATAGCCTTAGTCTTGAACTTGAGTCTGTAATAATGACAACTCTGGGGAAAAGCTCCAGTTTCTGCTTTATTTGATACTATTCTCAGGCAGGCAATGAAATGTTCACCTGCAAGTAGTCAATATTTTATATAAAAGCATCCCCTTGAAATTTTTCTTACAAAGAAAATGCTTTGGGGAGTCTTTCCACTGTCAGTGGTCCTGGATCAATACCGATGCAGAACTTACAGCATGGACTCTCCAGCCAGGCCCTGGGATCAAATCCTAGCTCTGCTGCTTTCTAGCAGTGAAACCCTGGCAAGGCGTCTTACCCTGCCTGTACTTCAGTTTCCTTATCTGTAAAATAGGGGATGTAATAGTGACTACTTCACAGAGTATCATGAGAATTAAATGAATCTACACAAGTGTATTAGCACAAAGTAAGTGCTGTATAAGCATTCACATTTATTCATTTGCAGAGCCAAGTAAATGTTACCTTGTTGCTGTGACATCTGTAGTCCAATTATTGCACCATTTCCTGCTGACCCTAAATAGGAAGGTAAACAAACCAGCAGTGAGGGAGCTCTCATCAGAATTGGGACATATATTCAATGTAAAACTGGTTTTCACAAGAGCAAGTGTTCCTGCTCTGAATGTGGCTGAAAAGGCGACACTAGCCTGGAACGGCTCCAGGACTCTGGGGTCATCCGTTCCAGATGAGAAGGACACGATGAGATGCTGGGGGTGGTGGAAGGAGCGCTGGCCTGGAGGGTCTGGCTCTGGCCACATGTGCCTCACTGGGGTCTACTGGGCTCACCTTTTGGAAAGTGATAAGATTAAATTCAAGAGTTTCATTCTAGTTCTGACATTTTGTGACTCTAGAGTAGAGGGGCAGTTTCATTCTAGCTCTGAAGTTTTGTGACTATAGAATAGAGGGGCATTCTGCATTCTCTAAATAAAGTCTCTTTTGAGTCTTGGTCATGATGCAAAGCTTTAAGCAGTGAGTATAGAGGCCCTGGGAATCCAGATGCCTTCCATGTGAGGCCCCTTCTACCCTGGTGACTCTGCTGCAGCTTAATTATCTCAGTCAAAATCTCCAGGGTGCCCATTTTCGTTTTCTCCCAAGGCCCTATTTGCAGATCTAAATCTCAACAGTGCCCTTGGAGACATGGCAATTCCCTTACTGGGATTATAGAGACTAATTTTTCAAATTCATAAACAATTTATTGGCTGAATTGGCACTATCATTAGACTTGCTGCTCACTTTATTTGTTGCCTTGGCCAGGGTGGCCAAACAATGAGGAAATTTGTCAGCGAAGCCCTCATGCCATTGGGTTTTCTAGGAGGTAGTATGCACTTGAACAAACTAAGTGTCCCCACACACATTCCATGCAGGCCTCAACACAGACTATCAGCATTTATAATATGCATTAACCTCTATATAATGTACATCTCCTCTCTTTCAGAGCAGAATTGGCTGTGGTTTTTTTTATTCTTTTATTTTATTTTATTTTTTTGAGACACAGAGTCTTGCACTGTTGCCCAAGCTGGAGTACAGTGGCGTGATCTCAGCTCACCACAACCTCCACCTCTTGGGCTCCAGCGATTCTCCTGCCTCAGACTCCCAAGTAGCTGGGATTACAGGTGTGCATCACCATGCCCAGCCAGAATTGGCAGTTTTAGATGATACAACTACCTTCTCTACTAAGCCTACTTGATAGTGTTTGCAAAAGCAACACCACCCTTTTCTTTAAATATTCCCCAAATGATAGTAATATAGATCATAAAAGTCTTTTCCTTTGAGATTGTTTTGTATGTGTGAGAGTTTGTGGTTGGGAGGTATTGAGTCCTCATACAAGCCATTTAGATATGTATGCTTCGTATTTCTTATGGCTATTGCACCTAAGTTCTGTTTTCTTAAGGCTACATTAACATTTTAAATTAGAATATGGTGCTGAAAGTGACTTTTAGTAAAAGGTAATGTATTCCCTGAGAACAAGTAAATACTTGGGCAGGGAGGGATGGTTTGAGTAGAGGTAAAAACAGAGAAATGATGGGAAGCTGACCGTATGTAGAAGAAGCTGAAAGGTCATGGTTTCAAGGCCACTGTGTTTCCTTTCATTTAGAGCATCCATTTTTAAAGATTTATCATTTTCAGTGACCTGAAGACATACAAGATAATCTGTGTGTAGATACCTGAAAGTGCTTTTCAACAGGGCCAGTCCTAGGTATTGACAGCATCCTAGGTTGTCCCACCCTAAACATTACCTCAAGTCCCATTAGGTAGGAGTCTAGTGGACTTCCAAAAGACCCTGAGTTCATTCTGCAATCTGCCTGCCTCCCCTCCAATCTATTTACCTGTCTTGAAAAAAGGATTCCAAAGCCCTTCACAAGCTCTTAAGTAGCTTTTGAAATACAGCCCATCCTTAGTTTTGCAAAGGGTGATTGCAGAGTAAAGACCAATAGAATTCCCTGGAAATACAAAACAGAATTTCTCTGACAGAACAAAGATCTCACAGTCAAAACCAAGGGATGGGATTGAGGCCAATAATTCCCATCATTTCCTAAAGCAACTCGGATATTATTTGGGGTGTCTTAAGCTATTGCCAGCAGAGTGCCAGCATCCCCCATGAACTGGTGTTCTCTGAAGCTCTGTCTGATTTCCTACCATCTGTATCACAAGCGCTTTCTTTGGTGTTTACTATGAGCAATCCCTTTCTCATCGCAACCTGCCTGAACCCCACTTCCTACCAGCTTCTCCCTAGGCTCCTTACTCACATTGCTCAATCAGTAGCAATACAGGGCACACAGACTAGTTTTAATATTAGCCTAGGCAAAGCTTAATTATGAAGGTAAAGCTGTGGCAGAAAACAATCACGTAATACATTCTCGAACGAAACAGGAGTAACTGTGGATTATCTGTGCCCCAGCTTCCCTTCATGCAATATTGGAGTGTTTGTGCTATGTTGTTTTTGGATAATGTCCCATCCAAGAATGGCACCAAGCTTGGCCCTGCTTCTTTTACCACCTCACCCAGTAATTGTAGCAAAAGTTAAACTTCAAGGACTGTCAGCTTGTCTTGAACTCAGACACCAATGGCACCAAATTTATGGGGCTGACTTAAAGGGGAATTTGTTAACACTACAAAGTGACTGGTATATGATTGCAGGGCTTATTTTTCCACCTAAATATTGAGCTGATTTGTCAGATGTGTCATGAAGCAGGGATACATTCCTCTGTTTAGCACATTTAAATATGTACCGGCAGGAAAGCTCCCAATTAAAGGTTCCTAATCTGAGCAGGGTAAGACTGAAGTCTTCCTGGTCCTTGACCACCACGTGTGTGGTTTATTAACTCTATTCCTGTAGACATGGGCAGCCTTAACTCCATCGGGGGAATGGTGTGGCCTTGCAGGTCGAATTGAAGTGAATCAATCGAACTATCCCGCAAGAACTGGTGTGCCCACCCAGTGAGGCACCCAGGATCAGTGCAGAATGAAAGACCTTTAGGCCTCTAGAAAAGCTGTTAGCCCTCAAGTTTGGCTAAAAGCAGGGGCTGGCAAAGTATGGCCTATGGGCAGAGCTGCCCCTCAATCTGTTTTTATGGCACCAAGCTAAGAATGACTTAAATTTTTAAACAGTTGTAAAAAATAAGGAGAATATCCAACCTAGACCAAATACAGTCCACAGAGCCTATGTATTTATTATCCGGCCTTTTACTGACAAATTTTGCTGACCACTGGCTGAAGGTTTTTTCTCTTTTGTGGGACATGAACTCTCTGAGATTCCTTCTAGTTCTCCAGTTCCAAAATTCTGTGATTCCTTTTTTTTTTTTTTTTGAGACAGAGTCTCACTCTGTCGCCCAGGCTGGAGTGCAGTGGCGTGATCTCGGCTCACTGCAACCTCCGCCTCTTGGGTTCAAGCAATGCTCTGCCTCAGCCTCCTGAATAGCTGGGATTGCAGGCACCAGCCACCAAGCCTGGCTAACTTTTTTGTATTTTCGGTAGAGACGGGGTTTCACCATCTTGGCCAGGTTGGTATTGAACTCCTGACCTCGTGATTCACCCGCCTCAGCCTCCCAAAGTCCTGGGATTACAGGCGTGAGCCACTGCACCCAGCCAATTCTATGATTCTTTGATGGAATAGTCTTGGTCCAGCTCTTACCTGAACAGCCTACCAGATGAGCAATTTCTGCACAGTGCTTCCAGTTGTTTTTAAGATCTTAAGAGTATCTGTGTAGCATCTCAGGGGGAGAGAAAGAGGTATTAGGTTTTAGTTTTTGATGCTTTTTCCTTGATTTTGCTTGCATATTTGTTTGTTTGTTTAAACTTGGAATCACTTTTTAAGACCTACGCAGAGTTTGGGAGAGAAGGAAAATTTGCTTCATCACAACCAATAATGTGACAATTATGTTTCCTAACATGTATAATACCAAGACTTCCATGTGTGAGCAAATAAACTAGCCACCTAAAGCACATTCACTGACCAAATTTCAGCCCCACAAAATAACTTTGACAGTCTCTCATAGACATTTGTCATTCTGCTCCTAGCAAGCTAATACTATCTTTTACTGGGGCTATGGAAGAGATGGTTTTATTTACCTTGATCTCTACATGCAGAATTGCCAATGGAATACTTACATAATTTAAAATGTACGCACAATTTATTAAATGTAGAATAGAAGATGTTAAGACATTCTTCTCTACTACCTGGAAGTCACAATTATTCAAAATGCTCAACTCTAGCACATTGTTGATAATTATATAATATTTTAACAACACATATGTTACCAACATCATAATGTTGTAGAAATTTTATTGTGAATTTTGTATTTTCTAAATACTCTCAAAAGACAAAGACTCAAATTCAGGTAGGAAAACAAAGAAGATACTCAGGGTGTATCTCTGCCCTTCATTCAGGATGCGGTCAGAGAAGTCTGTATGAGGGGTTTGGCCAATAGCAGCCCCCCAGATCCCCACACTGCAGACCAAAATTCAGTTCCTGTGATACTTTTCCATGGAGTTTCCCTGTCCATTCAAGGTAGATCCTTAACCTCCCTCCTTGGCAGTTTCCACGTGACTGTTCATTCTTTTTATTACATTTCCTCCAGGGGGCCATTTTCACCACGTCGTATCTGATGGCTATCAGCATTTATAAGGGCTGGTGTGGCATTGGAGGATGTTAAGTGGTCTGACTTGGAAGTATACTGCCACAAGCTCCATGTAGGTGACAGGAGGAGAGACCTGCTTTCCTGTTGCCACCTTTTCGGATTATGCCTGCAACTCTTTCGGTCTGGCTGACAAAAACCTTGGGGCAATTGGGTGGCTCATCACTTCTGCTCCTTCTCTAGCCTTTGCCTGGGTTTGCTTCCCCCAACCACCACACCCCCTCGCACATTAACATGACATTGCCTGGTGAGCACAGAACGAGAGCAGCTTCCACCAGCTGAAACCTCTGATCCCAAACTCACTAGAGAGTTTGGCTTCCGGATTTTGGCAAGAAGGCCGATTGCCCATCAGGTCAGCATGAATAAAGGTTTCTTTCTTCCCTTCTTTTTTAAAGTCAAGCATCAACCGAAACTGCTCCCAAAGCTCTGTCTCTCAAGACAATTTAACCCCTTTCAGCTAAGTACATTTTCTATTTTGAATGCATGGTATTTTGTTTTATTCTTTTCCTATGAGATGACCAAGAAATCTACTATATGTAAAATTTGAAAGTCAAATCAGTTCTAAACCAGGCTTATCATTTTTAAAGTATGTTTATCCAGCTTTGTAGTAGGAACAAGCAGACTGTTTGAAGGCCACATACTTTTCAAACCCTGGTTGCAACACGTCTACCCCGTTTTGAAACTGTCTTTATCTAGCCGAGAAAACGAAAATCTATTTGACAAAGTGGCACTCTGGCCAGTTTATCTTGCAATATGGCTTTAGCTCACTGAGTCTATTGATTTCCTTAAATTAATGTTTACAGAATGCTACTGAATTTTGCTCAACAGAACATTGTTCTTTCGAAGCTTTATATATATATAAAAAAAGATACAGACTTATTGCCATGTGTTCGTTTGTTTAGACCAAGGAAACATAGTTTTTAGGTTTTTTTTTTTTTTTTAAGACAGCCTTGAACTATAGCCACTTCCTACAAGCACTTACTTTTCACATATTTAAACAGCAAAACATGTAACTAGAAAGTGGGCCCAAACTGCATGGGTATTAGATGAATCTAATCCTCAATGTTCCTGAAAGCTGAATGCCACCTGGAGCATCAGAGGGAGAAAGACATTAGTCCTAGGCCCAGATGTTGCTGGAGAACCTTCCTCTGCCTCATTTGGGGTAACTCGGCAGGCACCCGAAAGCAACTTCACAGCCAGTGCTCCTGGATCCTGCTAGTTTTTCCAAACACAAGCATCCTAATAAGATTCAAACACCATTTAGCTGTTTGGGAACTCTAAATATAACATCTTGCCCTTTGACCACGGTGCTCAGTGTTCAATACACAAAACCTAATCTCTAAAGATGATTTTAAAACTGACCTTCCCAGAGAAGTACGTGTATCCATTCAGCTACGAACAGTGCAGAAAACAGGATTTTGACTCATAATTATGAAATGGCCAAAATAAAACTTAGGGAACACAGTGCAACTTTTCTCAACTGGTTGACTCAGCCAACAAACTCACCCAAGTGAACCTCCTCCAAGCACCTCTCAAAATGATGCTTTGCAGACATTTATTAATCACAGTGAATGCTTCCCAGAAATTAGGGCTCCTCTTTAAAGGCTCAAACTTGTAAACCACCTTATATTTGGATGATATTTTATGTTTCCTAAAGTGCATTCACGTTTGCTTTTCCATTTGGTCTTCCCCTGGAATGACAGGGCACTGGAATAGAATCTCAGGATTCACCGTGTATAGCATCCTGCACCATTCCTTCTCTTCTGGAGGGCCTGCTAGTCCCCGGCTGTACACACAGGATAAATGCATGCATGACTGCAAAGGGAGACCCTTAGTAACTGCATCTTGTGGCCATATTTTACAGCTCCATGATTCCTCTTTTCTGCCTCTGGCAGGAGAGTTTAGTGTGAGTGAGACAGTGAAGAGGAGCAGCAATAACATATCTGTTCTTGCCTTTTCATCTGATAATCTCTATGAGGAGTTACTAAAGCATCTGAGTTTATCCATTTAAGTCCACTCTGTCTGCAGCATAAGTCCCCAGCTTGTGCCACTGCTGTCAGGAGATGGGTCTCTCCTTGATCAATATTTACTTAACAAACAACAGGGATGGGAGAGTTTGTTTAGAGGAATCATGTGCACACTAGGGTGAATGAATGCTCGGGAAAGTACTTCAACTGTTTGTCTCCTTCCCTAAGATTTTTGTGTACGTGTGTGTGCACACACGTGTGCAGATGCCCATTCTCTTTTTAACTTCTCCAAAGACACTCAAAGTCATCTAGAAAAATACCTCGCTATGTATGATTGGTACATCATTATACCGTTGAAGAACTCATGATGCAGATTCAGTTTTTCTAACCCAGCAAAATTTGATTCTTCTTTTGTGCTCTTATATAGGTTAACCATTTGGAAAGACTCTTAGGATAAACTAAATGCGCAAGCATCTACCTTTGACCCCTTTCAGATGAGTGGAAGGGAAGAAAATACAGATGGAAACAATAAAAGCAGTTTGACAAGGCAACTCTTAACTATGTATTTTTGATGGCATTACCTATATATTTTTAAAGGCCCACAAGGACAAAAAGTAACTTTCTCCAATTTTTCAGAGATGCTTCAGCATTAGATATATTTAACTCTACTACTGTGTATGAATTCCGTGGTGTGAAAATTGAGAGAGCACTGTTCTTTCCAGTTCCCTGAAACAATTGCTTGAAGGCTCAAGTCAGCCCCTTGAATGCAGTTGACTTGGAGGCATCTGGGGCTAGATTGAGGGGTTTTGTTTCTGGATGTGGGGAGAGGCTAGGGGGCGGCTGGGGGAGTTATTTATTTATTTGATTTTGTGAATCGGAGTTGTAAAAGCCATCTGAAATATTCATGCAGAATAGTCTGAGAAGCCCGTTTCTGTTTTATTTACTGCACAGTAGAACAGCCACAGCGGATTAGTTCTACAATACCCGTAACAAAAGCCCAACAGCTGATGCATGTGATGTTAGGAGGTGACAAAACAGTTAAAGTATGCTGCTGGCTACAGGCAAGCAGTCAGCAGATGCAGACAAAAGGGTTTGTGACAAGAATAACTCTCTCTCCAAGGCGAGCAGTGAAGAGTATCCAAAATACCAGTACCCTTTTCTCCTTGACATTGTCTTCTTACAGTCAGCATTTTATTGCCCTTTTATAGTATTAAAAAAAATGGAGGAGGACGAAGGAAAACCCACACACAAACTAATTCACCAAAATACTAGGCAGGATTGTACTTTCCCATTTGCTAGCCATGCCTGCCAGTACACATGCGTCCTTTTCCATTTCTCCATCGAAGCAAGTTTGAAAAAAAAAAAAATTAGCTTAAAAGATCAACTATAAAGATGATTTCCCTTGATAAGTTTGTAATCTATTGATAGGCTTGATAGGCCATTGGAGCCTTTGGTTATGGGTTGGGGGGTGGGTGGCCAGGGAAAGAAGTCGATGCCTGATTTGTTTTCTGTCCATTTCAGTGAAGATCATTTCAGTGATGAAATGAGGCCAGAGGGCCAATTTTTAAAGGGGATTGAGGAGGGAGGAGTGTCCGTGGAGAACTGAGCAAGGGGCAAGGTTTAGGTCCCCTGCAAGAGGCTGATGAATGAGCTTACGGACGGTTCAGAGGTGTGAAAAATCAGCTTCGCTGTCTCCAGAAAATAGGAGAGGCTGTCTTCTTTTTAACCTTTGTAATTCCCCTTCTATTCTCTGTGACATTCATTCAGCTGCCAAGAGCGTTTGGCAAGGTTTGGGCCAGCGAGCACACTTCCAGTGACCGCTAACCTTGGTATGTCCTGACACTTATGATGAGTATCTGCAGGACACAGAAGGCAGGCAGCCTGCTATG
This sequence comes from Hylobates moloch, assembly GCF_009828535.3. NCBI lineage: Eukaryota > Metazoa > Chordata > Mammalia > Primates > Hylobatidae > Hylobates > Hylobates moloch. The sequence continues at coordinate 47,740,235 of NW_026652293.1, forward strand.
TCAGGCTTTTATTATGTACTGCAGAGGCTAGGGACAGTCAGTTTAATAAAACAAATCATCCTTGAAGGTAAAGCAACTGGGAAGAGGAGGAAGACGGGAGAAAAATGTGTCTTTGCCACTCATTCTGATGGAAAAAAAAAGAACAGCAAAACAACCACCCACCCAACACACCGTGTGTGTGTGTGTGTGTGTGTGTGTGTGTGTGTGCGCGCACATGCACACGCACACACAAGCAACCCAGCTGTGGACTGGGCAGACTTGAAAACCTCCTCTCATTTCCCGCATTTCGTGGAAGCCCACAAGGCTCTTGTTTGCTCTGAGGAGACTCAAGTCTGTGATGAAATTGGTAGAAGCTGATTGCCAACCCCCTTCAAATTTATGCATATCTTCAAGTACCTCATTACTTTATATTCTCCTCCAAATATCAAGGCAAGACCATCTGGGGTGACGTTCCTATATTGGGATGCCTTTTTATCAAAACAAAGTTTCCACTCTCCTCTCCTGAGGAACGCTGGGCAAAGCAGCTCCCACAATAGCCTCAGAGTTCCAGCCAAAGACTTTGGAAGCCTTTTGTTTTTTTCCCTGTGGCATGTCCAAAGGCAGGGCCTTCTCCCCTCCTCCGCCCGCCCCCCCCAGCTGCCTGCATTGTCTTGCATTCCAGTGACTTGATTGACTGTTACCACCTGATGCTGAGGAGATACTCTAGGGTTCATTCTGCAGATTGCTGGGTTCTATTAAAAGAAACCTAGATAAGGGATTACTTGTCACTAAGGGATTTTCTGCAGATGTTTATTGGTGATTGGAAAGCCATTAGGTGTGAAGAGGTGTAGAAAAATATGGGCAACATAATTCTGATAAGACTGATTTCTAAGATGCTCCCACAAAACATCAGAAAGTACCCCCTATTATTCTGTTAAATGGAGCTGGGAGTTTTCAAGCAGAGATAAAGGTCTCTTTTTCCATGGGTGATGTTTCTATGTGTGGATGAAATTCACTGGAACCCTCTCACAAGATCAGTTGCTACCCAAAAGTGTACCTCTGGGGGCCACCAAAGACATGAGTTGCTCCAGTAGTTCAGTATCTCATTACAACTTTCTTTTATCCAGTCCAGTCCATTGCATGAGTATTGCCTCAAAGTAAGCACTATATTAACTAATCATTTTATTTCTTCACAAAGAATTCATTTCTTCCCAAACATAAACCAATAACCAAAGTCTCCTCCAGGGCATCTTTTATACCATTTCCATTTATTTTGAAGTTACTAGCTTCTCTGTGGTTTTTCAAGATTACAGAGGCACAGCTTTTCAAGGTTTTGGTGCCTCATATAAATAGTAGAAATTGCTGCAAAAGCATTAAAAGGGAGCCAGCATCGTTTAATGCAAAGACACCTTACCTCACAGTAATCTCTTCATCTCATCATTTCTTCCTCTCATAGAATCTCATGCTTTCTTCATCTATAAAGTGATGATTTCTGAGATCTATTCCAACTCTTTGAATTCTATCTTACTTTATCATTATTTTAAACTTCCTTTTTTTTTTATTTTTGAGATGGGGTCTCACTGTCACCCAGGCTGTAGTGCAATGGTGCAACCTCAGCTCCCTGCAACCTCCGCCTCCTGGGCTCAAGCCATCCTCTCACCTCCACTTCCCAGTAGCTGGGACCACAGACACGTGCCACCACACCCAGCTATTTTTTCGTATTTTTGGTAGAGACAGGGTATCATCATGTTGCTCAGGCTGAAGCTTCCCTTTATTAAGTATTGTTAAAGTATTAAGTAACTGCTACTATAGAGCAATATGGAGTAAAGCAGAAGGCAAGATCTCACTATGAGCTATTTATCAAATGACTTTGCAAAAGATACTCCGCTGAGGCTCCTCATCTAGAAACACCTTATGATGAGGTAATTGAAAGTACATAAAAGTAGGTAAAAAGTTAAACAGCATCAAGACACAAATGCAAAAGATGATAAAGGATAGCCTATGATTGCCACCACAAGAAAGGAATATTTAAAACAGGTTAAAACCCACTACAAACCATTAACAAGCATGACAAACTATAAAAATGATGAAGAGGAGACTGCATACAACCCCCAAAGAAGTTGCCTTGTTCTCATGCAAATCCTACAACTACACTTCCCTCCCTCCCCTGGTGCTGATGTTCTAGATGTACCTCTTCTCTCTCCTCTGACAATCTTCAACAATGCCTGCCCTTCCTCTGTCCCTGGTTCCCCAGGCCTCCTGTGCAGTTCTTGGTGTGGGCAGGGCTTCCGGCCTTCTCTGGCTTCTCTGGGGCAGCTGCCCACACCTTCACCCCTCAAAGCTCTCTGCCATGTCATGCTGCATCCCTGAGTGCTGAAGGAACATAGAATTTCACTGAGCTGTATTGCCTTTGGCCGATGAAACCACCCTTCTTGAAACGTTTATTTTAATAAATGCCTATAATTGGCCAGGTGCGGTGGCTCACGCCTGTAATCTCAGCACTTTGGGAGGCCAAGACGGGCAGATCACCTGAGGTTGGGAGTTTGAGACCAGCCTGGCCAACATGGTGAAATCCCATCTCTACTGAAAATACAAAAGTTAGCCAGGTGTGGTGGCTCAGCTACTCAGGAGGCTAAGGCAGGAGAGTCTCGTGAACCCGGGAGGCGGAGGTTGCAGTGAGCCAAGATCATGCCACTGCACTCCAGCCTGGGTGACAGAGCAAAACTCCATCTTAAATAAATAAATAAATAAATAAATAAATAAATAAATAAATAAATAAATGCCTATGATTATGTTTCTGTAGCATTTGGCTAACAGCTCCCAGTCCAAGGAGTGACAATGGGCAGTTGCACTGCTTCACTGTTCTCCAGCCACATTCCCTCCCTCAATAATGCTCATTTGATAAAATGTGGAGGATTATCTTTGGGGGTGGAGGTGACTGTGCTAAAAAAGATTGCTTCACGAATTTTTATTTGTATAACATGAGTGGGAGGGCTAAGCTCTCCTCCAACAAATACTCATGTATACAGGAAATTTGGGAGGAAATCACCCAAAGGCCTGTAGAAAATCCACGAGTTCTCAGCAGAGAATGGCCCTTGGGGTGTATGGGTTTGCACATTCATGGCGGACAAGGCGGCACTTTGAAGGATTTTCCAGGCAACACTGGGAAATATGTCCTAAGAAATGGGCCATTGTGAAAGTCTTTAGGAGGGTCTGCTAAAAATGTAAGCTTAAGACTGACTGGCCCCAAATGGAGTCCCTTTCATTTTTCTGCAGAGTTATTACATTTCTTTATAAACAACAATTAACTTGCCATTGGGAACAATGAACTTCTTTGTCCAATTTTAAACATGAAAAACAGGGATGTCGGGTGATGATTCTGGTTTTCTTTACCAGTTACTACTATTATTAAAAAGTACATTGCACCCAAGGTGGGAAGAAAGAGACGAAACATGTTCAATATTACAATACTTCCTTTTTACTTTGGTACGTGGCATGTCTGAACTTAGATGAAAAGTCTTTCATCTCTTGTATATGTGTAGATAAATATGGCTACATGTACACCTATGATACATTTATGTCCTCAAATGTCTGCAATTAATGTAAAAATGAAACTTTACTGGTGTATAAGTACCCCCACTAAAAGAAATCTACTAAGTGTCATTGTGTACTTGGAAAATTATGAGTTTGTGGATTATTCTGTGATTCTAATATGTTGGTGTGGGGATAGATAGACCATGCTTTACTATAAGTAACTTACAAAGAATACTAAATAAGTACATCAGTAGCTACTGCTTTCTTTGGTCAAGAGATCAGATTATTAAATAAGTAATTAAGAGAACATACACACACACACACACACACACACACACACAACACACATACATATTAATTGCAGTGGAAGAAAAGCCTTATGAAATTGGGGTTCTAAAATGAATATTTGGGGAATGTTTATTTTGGATGATAAGGACCTTGAGCAATTTCCTTACCCTCTCTGAGCCTCAGTTTTCTATTGTGTAATTGGGATAATAATACCTCTTAGAGAGATTGAGAGAACTGAATGACATAATTCACATTCAGTACATAAAACATAGCCTGGCAAGTAGTAACTACTCAAAAAAAGTTAGTTTGTATTATTATTATCAGCTGAATAAATCACTCTCTTATGGAGCAATTCTAATCTCAAGGTTAAGTAGTTTCTGATGTAATATTTTAGGATCAGTTTTGTGACTTCATATTAATATCATTAGTTGACTCCTTTATGTAGAGTACTTTATATTGCAGATTAATATACAACTTAGCATCTGAGTCAACAATCCTCTGAGACAAACAGATAACAGATTTTAGAAGATTTTCTTCATTTAAAGCATGGGTTTAATTTATAAAGAAGCCCAACTATTTGTTATTCTATTTTGAGAACGTATTTTGTTTTCATAATGGCAATCAAAAGGAAATAGGATTCAAATTCTGAAAAAATAATTGGATACTTTCTTCTAGATAGCACCTATTTAATAAAGTGAGCAATCCCAAAAGTCACATCCCATATTCCTATCCTAATATCCACAATGAAATCCTAGTTTTTCAATAGGTCTGCATTGGATCTTTCACACACTCTTCTTAAAACAAAGCTGTCAACCTCACATCACAATGCTACTATATATAATGACTTTACATAAAAGAATAGAAGCCAGCCATTTTTAGAAAATGCAGGTGCCATGTAAGCCCCTTTCTGCAAGAATGAACTTAGCTCAGTTTCCTTGGAATAACTGTAGACTTGAAACTGAAAACTTTATTAATGCCATTGTCTCCTTGTATCAGCAGGTTCCAGAGAGATTCCTGGAAGTTGCTCAGATCACATTACGGGAGTTTTTCAATGCCATTATCGCAGGCAAAGATGTTGATCCTTCCTGGAAGAAGGCCATATACAAGGTCATCTGCAAGCTGGATAGTGAAGTCCCTGAGATTTTCAAATCCCCGAACTGCCTACAAGAGCTGCTTCATGAGTAGAAATTTCAACAACTCTTTCTGAATGTATGAAGAGTAGCAGTCCCCTTTGGATGTCCAAGTTATATGTGTCTAGATATTGATTTCATATATATGTGTATGGGAGGCATGGATATGTTATGAAATCAGCTGGTAATTCCTCCTCATCACCTTTCTCTCATTTTCTTTTGTTTTCCATTGCAAGGGGATGGTTGTTTTCTTTCTGCCTTTAGTTTACTTTTGCCCAAGGCCCTTAACATTTGGACACTTAAAATAGGGTTAATTTTCAGGGAAAAAGAATGTTGGCGTGTGTAAAGTCTCTATTAGCAATGAAGGGAATTTGTTAATGGTGCATCCACTTGATTGATGACTTATTGCAAATGGCGGTTGGCCGAGGAAAACCCATGACACAGCACAACTCTACAGTGATGTGTCTCTTGTTTTTACTGCTAAGAAGGTCTGAAAATTTCATGAAACCACTTCATACATGTAAGTATTTTGTTTGGTTTGAACTCAATCAGTAGCTTTTCCTTACATGTTTAAAAATAATTCCAATGACAGATGAGCAGCTCACTTTTCCAAAGTACCCCAAAAGGCCAAATTAAAAAAGAAAAATGATCACTCTCAAGCCTTGTCTAAGAGAAGAGGTAAACTCTGAAAGTAGTACCAGTTTCTTCTGGAGGCAAAGCAATTTTGCACAAAACCAGCTCTCCCAAGATGAGACTAGAAATTCATACCTGGTCTTCTAGCCACCTCTCTAAACTTGACAATAGGTTCTTCTTCGTAAGTGAGCTTACATCATTCTTCATAAAGAAAAATCCTATAACTTGTTATCATTTTTGCTTCAGATACTAAAAGGCACTAAGTTTCCAGTTTACACTGCTCAACTTTCTTTATATGCTTAAAAGGATTCTGTTTACTTAACAATTTTTTCCCCTAAAATACTATTTTCTGAATACTTTCTTCCAGTAAGGAATAAAGGAAAGCCCAACTTGGCCATAAAATTCTTGCCTACACTAGAAGTTTGTTGACAGCTGTTAGCTGACTTGATCGTCACCTCCTAAGAGGAACACATATATTTTCACATGCAATTCCACACTATCCTGATGGGTATGCAAAGTGGTGGCAGTCTAACTCAGTGTTTCTTCATTTAGGTGTAACATTTTAAAGCAATTGATAATGCCTCTTCCAATTCAGAAGCTAGTATTGACCAAAATGTGAGAAGAGTGTATAGCATAGGAAAATTTGGGGTTAACCCAAAAGACACAATTCCAGCACACATAAAGAAAGCTAGCTGCTATTTTATGCTTTCTTCAATGGTTCTCCTCTTTTTTCCTTTTTATTTTTCCCAGTTTTTCAATGATGTACAGTGTTCCCTACTTGCATTGAAAAAAATCGTATGGCATTCACACTTTTTTTCTTAGGTGGGTTTTTGTGTGCAGATGCAGTAAGAATTCATTGTTCATCCTAAAACTGTTTTCCAGACCCCTCCTTCCCCTTAGGTAATTTGATATACACCTTCTAAAATGACACAGTAACAAATCTGGTATTTAGAACATATAGAACATAAATGCCATTTTTTAATTCAATTTTAATAAGAATTACATTTGACTTTGGAGAATACAGGTTTTGACCCATGTGACTGACTAGCTGACCCGATCGCTGTAATTTAACGTCATTTATAAATTCTGCTGATGGACAGGAATGTATGAACTCAATTATTGTCAGCACAAAGCCTTAAAACCTGCTGACTTTAAATTAAACGGTGCAGTCCTATGATGCCCTGCACCATCCAGGGGACTAACAGGGCCTCGCAGTGTGGACAGAGGGTGCAGCCACATGGGCTGGGGCACCAGCCACTTCACTCTGCACCCGCGGCCTCACACATCTCCCAGCTCACACTCTACTAATGCACAGAGTCATTAGATCCAATTTGTTATTTTTCTCACTTGCTTTAAAAAAAAAGAAGTTTGGATAATCATGACATTGGAATAAAGTGGGAAGAAAAAATTCAATCAGCACAAAATAGGGAAGTAATCCCAACTTGTAGTCACGCTTTTTTGACTGGCTTTGTTTAAAAGAGTATGGCATTCCTTGTTCGTGTCAGTATACCACTGGGTTTTTGCTGTTCTGTGTAATTCATATCAACATTGTGTTGCCATTTGCAAGGTAAAAGGCAAAGCTGTAGTGTATTCACCTATGTAGACAGATTGCTAGATATCTTTTTGATCTGGGGCGAGTTCAATATTGATTCCAGACTTATTTGGATTTTTTTAGTATTATTTTCCCCTCCCTAATTTAAATAGACAAATTAAGCAAAAGTGTGTATTCACAACCAAATGTTGATGCCCTTATCTACTGATAATATCCTCTCAATGTTCACTGAGGCACAGAAACTATTTCAGAGTAGAAATTGCAGCATGAGGATAAACTCACCTCTTTGTTCTGGAAATAGAACTTTATCACTATGCTTTCTGGTGGTTTTCCCTTTTACAATCAAAATCTTGTGCCTCCCAAGTGCATTGGAAAAGGACAAAAGCCTGTCTCTCCAAATTCCTATTTAACAGTTTGATTTTTTTTTTTTTTAATCACCATCTTTCAAATCTTAGCTCAACTCTCACCAAGTGAAAATTGGCTACTTGGGAGAAAGTTAACTTTCTATGGTGGGAGGGTGAAGGATGAGGGACAGTTTACACAGGAAAAGAAAAAAAAGTCTAAAGTCCATGTTGAAAAACCACACTACCACTTATTTTCTGCTAACCCTAAATTATTTTTGCGTGTACGCTTGAGGTTATAGTCTGTGCCTAGACCTAAAATGCACCAGCGGGGGGGATTTTAAAAAATCCTTCAAAATACCAGTTTTTTCCCAACAAGTACAATTGTTCTTGTGCCTTCTGTGGCTTTCGATTTCATCTTTTTGACTTTATTTCCAATTACTACAGCTGCAATAAACACTAGATTTTTTTTCTGGCTGTTTGACATAACGTTGATAGCTATGCATATTTTGTGTCTTTTTAAAACAAAGCGGGAGAATACGTTTTTGAAGAAGAGAATTTTTAGAACAGTTTGATACCGCAAATTATTTTTTCCTCAATTGTTTGAGCAGCATTCAAGTTTTGAAAATTCTTGTAGAAGCCAATTTTTTGTAACTGTGGTGCAAATCTTGTGTTTTCTTAGCCTAATGAAAAGTAGTATAGAAGCAATATTTCATACCATGTGCTATATATGTGTGTGCAGATGTGTGAACATAAAAGCACATACACACATATACACACATGTAAAAATATACATATATATATATATATATGCGTGTGAAGTGGAAAGCTTACCTTTTCCTATCTAGATTTAAGAACCTATTTTAGACATTTGTTATGTTTTGTGAAAAGAATGTTCTATTTGCAACAAAACATTTAATTCTTACTGTATCTCTGGCTGTTTAATGAGGACGTTTCACATTAAATGGTAAAACACGTGGAAGATGTTAGAATGTAGTAATTATTTAAGTAAATGTTCACCCACATATTCCTGAAGTTTGCTTTGTGCCTCCGAGTATTATTTAATTAAAGTGTTTTATGTTTGCAGAATCTTTGTTACTGTACTAGGGATGTGGGTGAATATCATTTAAAAAAATTTAAAACAACAAAAAAAAGCAAAACAGAAACACTAAAGCAAGAGGGGAACTTTTATAAAGCAATGTAAATATTTAACCTCATGGCTATCATTATGTAAGACATGAGATTTTAATAAATAACTACATTCTCACGACATCTGTCGAATTTACTAGGAACACTACAGTGACCGTATAGACAGTTGAAAGCATTCTTGAAAATCCTGCTCTCTCCTTTTAAAAGTTAACAATCTCTTTTATCAGATGTCAAGGGCAAGGGTAATGCAGTTTCTGTAAATTTATGAAATTTCTTTTTCTATGTACATGAAGACATTTAGTAACACCCCCCCTTCCCGTGTGCGCATGTGCGCATACACACACACACACACACACACACACACACATTGTCATAAAGCTAATGATTTGGGGACTTTAAAAAATAGGATGTCCTCCAGGAACAATCATAAATTTATGAAAGAAAGAGTAGTTTACAGACTCCCCTGAAAGAAGCAGTGTATATGTGAAGACAGTGCAAAAATCTCTTTGCCATGTATATTATAGCGTATTCATTGGTGTGAATAGTACAAATGTTTCCTTCTGGTACAAACTCTGTGTTTGCAAATTTACAAGAAGCATTGTTTTCAAAAAGCTCCCCTTAAAAAATGTAACTGGTTTATATGAGTAAGCAGTTACCGTATTGCACTTAAATGTTATGTTGAAGGAAATGCAGTTTTGTTTTCTGTAGATCTGTTGGTTGTAAACCATCTATAAAACTAAAGCTAAAATGCTCATATTCAGAGCTGGGATCAAAACTGGTATTTAACCTTTGCATCTTCTTATAATTACCCTTTTAAGAATATAACAGAATGTGGAAGTGTCTGGACTTTGAGTCTTTTCAACTGAGCCCTCTCTCAAATCTGACACCCCCTCAAAATGCACAAACATAAGCAGAAAAGGCAAACAAGCTTACCTTCTTTTGTGAAAACGTATTCATTCTGTATTTTTTTAAATATTCAATTCCCCTAAAAATGGGGAGAAAACATTTTAAAATTGTATATTACCACTTCAAATTTAGAACTAAGAAAAAAATGTATTTGGGATTGGTCTCAGCGCTACCTAGAAGAATCAAAGGTCGTGGCTTCCCTCAATATTGTCCCAGCCATTTCTCATATGTATATAGTATAAACCGTGACAAAACACTGCCTTTATATTATTTAGCAATATGTTGTAAATAGCATTATTAAGCTCTTTTTTGTAATAAAGACCCTTTGATTTGAATATAGTACAATAACTGAACTGATAAAGTCAATTTTTGATTTTTGTTTGTTTTTTTTTTAGCTAGAGGCAATTTCAATTGTGAATTTTTGTTGTTGTCTATTGTTCTGAAGACTTTGCATAATTTATTGGTTTAATTTATCCTAATTTATTTGATGAAGGTGTACAATTTTGTATTACCAAGGATGTACTGTAATATTAATTGATATGATAAACACAATGAGACTCCCTGTCCATATTAAAAAGAAAATAAAAAGGTGCAGTAGACAATTGATTTTAAAGGAAAAGTTAAAAAAATTAGTTTGGCAGCTACTAAATTTTAAAACAGGAAAAAAAAAAGTTGTTGTGGGGAGGGTGGGAAAGGGGTTTTACTTTGTGTGTTTTAAGCTTTTGTATACTCTCCAAACTTTTACCTTTTGCTTTGTACCACTTAAAGGATACAGTAGTCCAATTGCCTTGTGTGCCTTCCATCTCCTCTTAAACTGAATGTATGTGCAGTATATATGCAAGCTTGTGCAAAATAAAATATACATTACAAGCTCAGTGCCGTTTGATTTTCTTAAAGAAAGAGTGACTTTTAATTTTTGGACCTGTATCCAATTGTAGGACAGTAGGCTAGTTGTGCCTGTAATATCAAGTATGGAGATTTTCTTTCACTACAATTCTTCATTCTGTTAGCCTAACGTGCAACTCCTAGAAACAACCTTTTTTACTTTAGATGCTTGGACTAATTGCTTGGATTTCTCTCTATGAAACATCTTCTTTCAGGCTTAACTTTAGCCCTGAAACTTAAAAAAAAAAAGCTTTAGCTCAAAGTAATATTTTACTCTTAATTCAACAATTGTTAATGTTGAACGATTCTGAGAACAAGGAAAGATGTTCCCAAAAGTCACAGAATGGCAAATATATTACTTAAAATACGGGGATTTGGGGCTTGCACTGTTCTTACTCTGGATGAACTCAGAACTAAGTACTAATGTTAAGTTTTCAAAACCTTTCTAAAATGCTTCTCTTGACATGGCTGGCAGCATGTTCCATACTAAGAGCATTGGTTTTATGGCTATTGAAAATTTCTTTTTATCTATTTCACTTTGTTTTAAAGTGATATCTCCTTTATTCTTAAATTAAGAACAAGAGGAACTAGCAGAAATCACCTGCTATTTGAGATTGACTCTATTATCCACCATTCACTGCAGCTGTACTTCGCTTGTGTCTGTACATGCTGTTGCAGACTGAGTCTTCATCATCTCTCAGATTTCTTCTTTTGCTTTCCCCTTAATGATGAAAGCTTTATATTTTGACCCTGTTGACACAAGGGTGACTGGAGTCAATGGAATATTAAAACTTTGTTAAAGGATAATAGCATTTTTCCACTTTCAGCTCTTTTTTCTATCAATGGCACATATTTAAATTCTAGTCTTCCTAACTAAATTGTGCAAAAGAGCATACTTAAGTCCCTCTATGCCAAAATAGTTACTCCCTGATTGGAGAAAAAAAATTCCCTCCTTCTACTGTCTCTTCTTGGAAGGGAAAAGACATCTGCAGGAATTTAGTGACTCCTCCATCTTCTTGTACTTAACAGTTATCTGCTTTATGCCAGATTGGATAATTTCCATAGCCACCAAATCACTAAGAGGTTACAGCAGGTAGGAGGTTTATTAAAAATATACCTTCAAGCCCTTACTTTTGTGACTCTAAATTATCTGGTGTCATTAGTCTAGAACAAAATGCACCACCTTCAACACTGATCTGAGCCGTCCTCATAAACCCTGCTCCACACACATCTCAGTGTGACCAGTGCCCACTTTAGAGTTGAATGTATAAGATTCTCAACCTCATAATAAAGAAAAGATTGGTTTATTCATTTTTATCTCCATTAATTTTTAAAAATTAACAAGTTTTTCTTTAAAAGCAAGGCTAAAAATCAGTACATATTTATAATTAATTTAATACATGCAGAGGTGAGATACAGATGCCCCTGAATAAAAGTCATAGAAATACATCAAATGCTTGTCGTGTACTGCCAAATGCTGGGGTATATGAACATTCCTGAATTTAAAAGGCATAAAATACAAGAGAAGGGTGTACAAAGGAAAATGGCAGATACAATTTTAGAAAATAACAGATACAATAACTAGGCAAATTTATGAAAGATTACTGAAGAAATAAATGGTGCTGTACTCCCTTACCAAAGACATAACCACTTGGTAGAGGGAGGCTTTACATTGGGATAAAAAGCTAAATAGTAGCTTTTGAAACTAAAGAAGTCATCAAGAGAGTATTGCTTTGGGTGTTAGGAGACCTGTCTCCAATCCATTCAATTCTAAAACTTCTTACACAGCCTACCCAGAGAAAGCTAAGCAAGTCACTTAATGCTTCAGTGTCCCAGGAGAATTGAAATAATTATGAGAGCTGAAGGATTGCTAGATTCAGTGTGGTCACCATGTTGACTTTCACCTGCCAAGGATTCCTACCTGCCAAGAAAATGCTGTGTTAGGATGTTTTTGCTTCTCGTGAGAAGGCAATTTAAGTGACAAGGGCAAAATTCTGAAGATAGCCAAGTGTGACTCTAGATCCTTCTGTCTCTGTTTATGACTGGTTCTCTCTTAGGTAAGTGTCTCTGCTTCTTGTAAAGCACCTGGTGCTCCTGGGTTGCCCCAGCCCTCCCTCTGTTCACAGCAACAAGCCATCTACTAAAGTTAACATTAAGATATTACTGACTTGTTTCTCTTACCAATGGTACATTCATAAAAAGACATGCAGTGTACAAGAATACATTTTTACTGCTTCTGTATTAGGTCTGATGTCACCTGAATGCAAGTGATTATGGACTGGAGGCCTTCCCCACCAAACATCAGTCCAGGCTTTTTGAATGGTATCGCTCCTGGCTGCATCTTGCCAAAAGGTGGTATGGTCTGTCAAGGCATTTCTGTCTCCCATGCCTCCTTCCCTTCCGTCTCCAGGATTGGCTTCCTGCCCATGATCACAGAGTCCTTCTACATCCCCCCAAAAATCATTCATAAGAACTCACAGGAGGAGGCACACTTCTCCACTAAAGCCTGGTTTGTTTTTCTGGTTCCAAAGAAAAATTATTATCACTGAAGATATTTCAGAGATAACCTAACTCAGTGGCTTTTATTCCCTAGATCTCTAGAGAAATGTGGTTATTATCTCAGAGGCCACCAGATTAGGACCTCGACAAAAGGAGCTTCATCTTTATATTGAGGTATAATAAAATATTCATTTAATAAAAAGAGTTCTCTGCTTAAAACAATGGTCTCTTTGAGTATGATAAAACAGATTTCTATGTATGAATGTGAGTATTAAGTAACAAGTAATTCTACCAAAGCTTCATTTAAAGAAAGGAGTTCTCTGCTCAACAACACAACTCAATACTCTCATGAGTAGGGTAAGAGATTTTTAAGGATGAACAGGAAAATTAAAATAGATAATAATGCATGTGAGTTCTATCAAACCTTTAAAAAAGGGACTATTTTTGCACCATGGAAACAGCACAGAACCTGGCACCTGGTTTGTACTGAGTCTCTGTTCTCTTTCTTCTCTTCCAGTCAGTGGTTTTAGCTACTTTGCCATGTTGTTTTAAGTTGTGATCTAAGGGCTTAAATACCCACACCCATTCCAACTTCCCAGGACATTCAAATTTTGAAGAACACAGAAGTGCAGCAGGAACTAAAAACTTCTGCCCCACTCTTTCCATTTCCCCAGGCCCCTGCGTTCAGCCTCAGGCCTATAGCTGCTGTGGCCACACCTTCTGCCAGCCATGCTTGCCTAGGCTCCAGAATAAGAGTGGGACAGCTTACAAAGATTAAGGTGCCATAACACACTGAAACAGAATCACTTAGGCTGCCTCAATCCTGGCAAAGGGGAGGGTATTATTTGCAAAGCCCCCTGCTGAGTCTCCCAGGTGCTAGCTAGACAGGCTCAGGAGATAGTTTGGCAGCCACCCTGGAAAAAATGCCTGTGTCTCTGCAAATAAATCTGCCAGTGTAGAAATCACTGGGTTTTCCCCAGCGCTTGTGCAAATAGTACTCTGTGCTTTGCTGGTATTGGAAATTCCTTGGTATAAGTAGCTCTAGACCATGAAAATTGAAGTTATGGATTTCTTGTCATTGTTGTTACCTTTGACCTGTTGGGAAATAATTCCCCAAATCAATGGTCATACTTCCGATTATTCACAACTGAAAAATCTTTAGTAACCAGAAAAAAAAAAAAAGTGTTCCCTGAATTCCCCTTCACGGCTCAGCAACTGACAGTAAGACTGAGCACATCTTGAAGTCTGGCACAAAGGAAGGTAGATATGCACGTGTCCAAGCATAATATGAGCATGGGCATCTGAGTGTAGGTATCTTCTGCTAGAAAAATTCATGAACAACATATATGTTACCAAGGGAGCATTATTGAAGTCTTTTCTTCACTTAACATCTAGGAATTTGTAGAATCAACAGTGTAGTTACATATGTGAAAAATCTCAGTAAAGTGGATACATTTCTAAGTAAAATACAGGTATCAACATTTACTCCAGAAGCAAAAACCTTCAAGAGGATCAAGACCATAGAAGAAAATGTTAAAGTTGTTCTAAAAACAAAACAAACACCAGATCAAAACTCCTCTCCTCTCCCCAAAGGCACCTGGCCTTCAGAGTTTTATGGGTGAATTCTATCAATGATTCAAAAATAAGTTATATTGTATAAATAGTATACATATTACACATATATACAGTATTTATACACATATGTACAGTGTTTATATATAACTCAATTTCTTTATAAAGTCCACATGTATTAATGTAAATACAAAACATAATCAAATCCAGTCCAGCAGTACATATAGAAAAAATAATATTATACTACAAATAGGGCTCATTACTTGCACCGAGCTGATTTGAAGAAAGATCTGGACTTGCTTCTAAGTGAAATGCAGGAGAAAGTTTCTTGATAGATTGATTTGCTTTTTCTAACTTCCAATAATGGTGAAAGCAAATATTTCTTTTCTGAGCTGTCAGCTATCTGCTACTGGGCAATCAGTATGTGCTACTGTCTTCTAATTTTTTATTTTACTAGGGCCAAATAGCCTTTGCTCTTTCAGCCATTTTAGTTTGCAAGGTTGCCTAACTCAGAGGCCCTGACTTACTTGAACAAATCTTTTTTGGAACTCTGAGTTTTTGGAAAAAGCCAGATTCATCTTGTGCAGCTTTAAGGACTTCCCTCAGTAACTTAAATAAAGAAGAATAAAAAAAACAAATCCAGCAAAGTAATGCCACTAAAGATAGGCCATTCATTCTACATAAAGGGAATCATGATATTTTTGTGAAATATTGAATTAAAATTAAAACCTATTTGTTTATATTCTAAAAGGAAGGATAAGTAGGGTAAGTTTTGAGTCGGGCAGTGCTGACCCCAATCAATTTGATAAAGCTTATAAGAGTTGCCATTATATGCAACAGGACTCTTTGACAGAAATAATATATGAAATGTGTCTCTTTAATATTTTAATTTTTTTTCAGCTCATCCGCTATCATAAGTATTAGTGTATTTTATGTGTGGCCCAGGACAATTCTTTTTCTTCCAATGTGGCCCGGGGAAGCCAAAATATTGGACACCCCTGGCTTAAGCTTTATGCCTTGATTCTTTGGTGCTAAAACTTTTGAAACTAAAAACACTCTTCTTATTATGCACACAAAAAAGCCATGCTCTAGCAAATTAAAAGCCGTAATATTCAAGACTATTTTCTCAACACTGACTTTTAAGATCTTATTTAGACATTTAAGTGGTCAAAACCTTGATTCTTTGTTCCCTGCATTTCCTTTATGCATCCCTTCTAGAAGCAGGGCTTGCCCATGACTAAATGGGAAAGAGTCACAGATAACTGGAGTTTGAAGCAGGCAGGCCTCCATTAATACATCTAAATTTTATGTTGCATATTCAGCAATAGTCATTGCAGGATTATACATAGTAATGGAAAATTATGGACAAATCAAATGTCACCAGCAGGTGAATTGTTGAAATAAATTGTTGACTTTATGCTTCTTTAAGGTGAACTCAAATTGGGTAGAACTAACCCTAAGAATAATTGTTTCCCTGTTATGTCACCACAATCACACAAAAATTATACCTGCTTTAAAAAAAAAAAAAAGCTTTATTTGTGCTTTCACGTGTAAATTTGTATTTTGATTCCATGGTTTGTGGAATATTATACATCTACTAAAAGTTTGAGGATGAGCTATAGCTATGAAGTGAAGTGAAAAGTTATTCATAATATATTACGGAGTTTGAAAAGTAAATACAGAAATATTTTTAGATAACATAACTCCACTTTTGTGCTTTTTAAAAAGTTGATATATCAGCCGGGCATGGTGGCTCATGCCTGTAATTCCAGCACTTTGGGGAGGCCAAGGCAGGTGGATGACCTGAGTTCAGGAGTTCAAGGCCAGCCTAGCCAACATTGTGAAACCCCATCTCTGCTAAAAATATAACAATTAGCCAGGTGTGGTGGTGCACGCCTATAATCCCAGCTACTCAGGAGACTGAGGAACAACAGTCACTTGAACCTGGGAGGCAGAGGTTGCAGTGAGCTGAGATCATGCCACTGCACTCCAGCCTGGGTGACAGAGTGAGACTCTGTCTCAAAAAAAAAAAAAAGTGATATATCTTTATGTATATCTACAAAGCACACATGCACACAATATGTGAGAACACACCACATCATAATAAATGTCATTTCTACATGATCCTATATCTAGAAAACCCCATTGTCTCAGCCCAAAAGCTTCTTAAGCTAATAAGCAACTTCGGCAAAGTCTCAGGATGCAGAATCAATGTGCAAAACTCACAAGCATTCCTATACACCAAAAATAGACAAGCAGAAAGCTAAATCATGAATGAACTACCATTCACAACTGCTACAAAGAGAATAAAATACCTAGGAATACAGCTAACAAGGGAAGTGACGAACCTTTTCAAGGAGAACTACAAACCACTGCTCAAGGAAATCAAGACAGGACACAAACAAATGGAAAAACATTCCATGCTCATGGATAGGAAGAATCAATATTGTGAAAATGGCAATAGCCATACTGCCCAAAGTAATTTATAGATTCAATGCTATTCTCATTAAACTACTATTGATATTTTTCACAGAATTAGAAAAAACTACTTTAAAATTTATATGGAACTAAAAAAGAGCCCATATAGCTAAGACAATCATAAGCAAAAAGACCAAAGCTGGAGACATCACACTACCTGACTTGAAACTATACTACAAGGCTACAGTAACTAAAACAGCATGGCACTGGTACAAAAAACAGACACATAGACCAATGGAACAGAATAGAGAATTTAAAAATAAGACTGTACATCTGCAATCATCTGATCTTTGACAAATCTGACAAAAACAGGCAAGGAGGAAAGGATTTCCTGTTTAATAAATGGTGCTGGGAGAACTGGCTAGCCATATGCAGAAGATTGAAACTGGACCCCTTCCTTACACCTTATACAAAAATTAACTCAAGATGGATTAAAGACTTAAATGTAAAACCAAGACTATAAACACGCTAGAAGAAAATCTAGGCAATACCATTCAGGATATAGGCATGGGAAAAGATTTCATGACAAAAACATTGAAAGTAATTGCAACAAAAGCAAAAATTGACAAATAGGATCTAATTAAACTAAAGAGCTTCTGTACAGCAAAAGAAACTGTCATCACAGTAAACAAATGACCTACAGAATGGGAGAAAATTTTTGCAATCTATCCATCTGAAAAAGGTCTAATATCCAGAATCTACAAAGAACTGAAACAAATTTACAAGAAAAAAAATCAACCCCATTATAAAGTGGGCAAACGACATGAACAGACACTTCTCAAAAGAGGACACTTATGTGGCCAACAAACATATGAAAAAATGCTCAACATCACTAATCATTAGGGAAATGCAAATCAAAACCACAATGAGATACCATCTCATGCCAGTCAGAATGGAGATTTTTAAATTTCAAGAAACAACAGATGCTGATGAGGCTGTGGAGAAATAAGAACACTTTTACACTGTTGGTGGGAACATAAATTAGTTCAACCATTGTGGAAGACAGTGTGGCAATCCCGCAAAGACCCAGAAATACCATTTGACCCAGCAATCCCATTGCTGGGTATAGTCCCAAAGGAATGTAAATTGTTCTATTATAAAGATACATGCACATGTATGTTCATTGCAGCACTATTCACAATAGCAAAGACATGGAATCAACCCAAATGCCCATCAATGATAGACTGGATAAAGAAAATATGGTACATATACACCATGGAATACTATGCAGCCATAAAAAGGAATGAGAACATGCCCTTTGTATGGACATGGATGGAGCTGGAAGCCATTATCCTTAGCAAACTAACACGGGAACAGAAAACCAAACACTGCATGTTCTCACTTATAAGTTCTCACTTATGAGAGTCCAACAATGAGAACACATGGACACAGAGAGGGAAACACACACACCGGGGCCTGTCAGAGATGGGTTGGGGAAGGAAGAGTATCAGGATAAATAGCTAATGCATGCTGGACTAAATTTATACCTAGGTGATGGGTTGGTAGGTGCAGCAAACCACCATGGCACGCGTTTACCTATGTAACTGCGCAAGTATCTTGGAACTTAAAATAAAAGAAAATAGGCCAGGTGCGGTGGCTCACGCTTGTAATCCCAGCACTTTGGGAGGCTGAGGCGGGCGGATCACGAGGTCAGGAGATCGAGACCACAGTGAAACCCCGTCTCTACTAAAAATACAAAAAATTAGCCGGGTGTGGTGGCGGGCGCCTGTAGTCCCAGCTACTCGGAGAGGCTGAGGCTGGAGAATGGCGTGAACCCTGGAGGCGGAGCTTGCAGTGAGCCGAGATTGCGCCACTGCACTCCAGCCTGGGCGACAGAGCAAGACTCCATCTCAAAAAAATAAAAATAAAAATAAAATAAAATAAAATAATTTAGAAATAAATAAATAAATGTCATTTCTGAGTAGTGGAGATAGGCAAGGAAGCATTTAGGTAAGGGGTTAATTTTTACGTTTACTTTATGCATTTCCAAAGTGTTTGAAATTTTTTAGCAAGCAAGCACAACTTTTGTTTGCAGGAAGCATATTAAGAGACAAGAGCAGAGAAGCAGTGGGGCAGGGTTTGGGGGTGAATGTACCCTTCACTGTCAGAGAGGAAACAAGATTCTGGCCTGGATGCATGCATCTCCTTGTTTGGTTTGTGCTAGCCCATGGGCAGTCTGCACTGACCAGCTTGCCTCGGCTGTTGGAGACTCTACCTGAAGAAGGCAGGAGGGAGCAGTGGTGCAGTTACTGGCTTGGGCTATGGAGTCAGACAGACCTGCGTCTGAAGCCTAGTCCATGACTTGCTCACTTGTCTTTTTTTTTTTTTTTTTTTTTTTGAGACGAAGTCTCGCTCTGTTGCCCAGGTTGGAGTGCAGTGGTGCGATCTCGGCTCACTGCAAGCTCTGCCTCCCAGGTTCACACCATTCTCCCGCCTCAGGCTCCCGAGTAGCTGGCACTACAGGCGCCCACCACTACGCCCAGATAATTTTTTGTATTTTTAATAGAGATGGGGTTTCACCATGTTAGCCAGGGTGATCTCGATCTCCTGACCTCATGATCCACCCACCTCAGCCTCCCAAAGTCCTGGGATTACAGGTGTGAGCCACCGCGCCCGGCTTGTCAGTCTTTTTGATCACAGTTTGTTCTTTTATGAAATAACACCTACCCCTCAAACTGAGTAATAAATGAGATGTGCTGTGGGAGGTACCTGGTATAATAGCATGTGCTTAGTAGAGGGTAGAGGAAGAAGAAGTCGGATAGGACAAATTACTGTTAACCTTGAGGAGTGCACCTACAGGGTGGTCACTGGCATTTTAAATGCCACCATTGGTGCCTTATTCCTTTTTTCTTGTTTTTCTTCAATTTAGTAGCCCAAATCAACCCACATTGTGCACCTGGTAAAGGAGGCAAGCAGAATACACGAACAGGAGTGAGCTATGTGCCCTGTCCTCAAAAGGTAGAAGCTCCCAATGGGTGCACGGGCATATGTGTTACAGATGGGAGGGAAGGCATCAAATACACACAAGTCATAATGCTGCGTTGTGCTGTTCTCAGTGTGGTAGTGGGTTTGCAGTTCTTATCATGGTTAAGGGAAAAGTGGAGTAGAGTGGGGAAAGAGGCAGAAGAACTTTATTTAGGAAGATGGGGGTTCATGGTAAGTAATCAGAAAAGAAATTAACTTGCAAAACAGATGGCACAAAAATCCAGCTCTGAGTTTGGGTAGAGGGCAAAATGGGAGAATGGAAGGAGATGGTGAAGAAGACACACTGCTGCTGAAACTTGCTTTGGGCTTTGTGAGAATGAACACTCCCACTTCTGGGAATTGGAGCCTTCGGCAGAGCATGCACAGAGGCAAAGCTGGAAGGCAGAGGAAATCTGGGCCACCCACGCCCACACCTGCCCTGACCTCTCACCCTGAAGCCTCAGGAAAGGGAAAATCGATGTGCTCCCGAAGTGCAGGAGCCCCAGGTTTGGGGCTGGAATTTGACCTATGCGGAGTGTTTACTGATCTGGAGACGGATAGGCTCAAATGAGCTCATCTTCATCTTGAGAGGAAATTAGGCAGCCCAGACCCAGACAAAGCCACGTTTTATTCAATGAAAATTTACCACCACCCCACCCTCCCAATGCACACAATATTACATGAAATATCTGCCTAAGTAACCTAGTCTCCAAAGGTTGGTTCTGAAAGATCAACAAATAGGGACTAAGGAGCTTAGAGAAAAACGAAAAAAAAAAAAAGTTATTTCAGAATATCTTACATTTACCCCTCATGCTAATCTGTATCCTCTTTTTTTTTTTTTCACAGTTTGCAAATATTGACTAAGTTCAAGGGCAGTGGTTTAAGGTCTAACTTCAGAGTTAGCATGAGGTGACATACTTAAGATGGTGCAATCCTGTCCTAATGAAGAACATATTCAATCCCAAGGTTGGTTTATGGGCAGTTCTTGTTCTTGTCCCAGTTGATATTTGTTTTACCAAGTCAGGAACTATTTTTGTCATCATTGTTAATCTTCCTCTTGCCAGATCTGTTTTGGCCGAGGGCATGCACTTGAGGTATGTTAGAAGAATGGAGTGCAGTATTGTGGGAAAGAATTATCACTAATTCTGTCTGCCTACAGCTTCCTCGGCCCTGTTCATCTGATCTCAATTCCCTAAACAAAATTGTAGATGGAAAGTCCTGCAAGTCCATGACCTGGTTCCAGAAAGTAGATTTTTGAGCTGAAAGAGCAAGATCGCAGCATTCCCATGATGACAATAGGTCTTTGTTATGTTGGAAAGAATTTTGACTTGTCCATCAGGGGAGATGTTGACAGAATATTTTGCCAATAAAGAAGTCTACCACTAAATGGGTAGGTCCAACTCCATTAGGCTCATCTTTGGCCTGAATAGTACGCAGATTTTTGCCTCAAGGATTCCTGAGACCTGGCCTAAGATGTCTGGTAGTTCTAGCTGGAACCAGAATGAGCTGGCATTTCTGACCCATGGGCTTTGGAAGAACACAGATCCTGGCTCAAATCTTAATGTCTCCGAGCCTCAGTTTCTGCATGGATGAATATAGTCATGACAATGTTCTCCTTGCAAGATTGTTACGAGGATTAAATGTGGTATTGTATCTGAAATCACTTAACACAGTGCCTGTTGCTTAAAATGGGATTAATATGTTCTAGTGTCCTTCCTTCCGCTCAGCCACTCCAGCTGCTGGTGTATCCCCTTTCTCTGCTGCATACATTTGACATAGTGGAACAAGGCCAGTAATGCTTGAGGGGATACCATCCCAGTTACAATGAATAGAGAAAAGGAAAGGTTGAACAATGTTCAGAACATCAATATTCACTTTAAACTTGTCTAAGCATAAATTATCGGAGCTCCACTGACATTTGAAAGAATGCAAATACATAAATAAAAGTAGAGTTGTGTGACTGCTTCCTAGAACTGGACACAGCTCCACCCCTAAAAGAAAACCTCCATGTGGAGAACTTTGGGGAGAATTTTAATCTAAAAATCCTAGAGATTATCACAATATTCTTTTGAGTATTAATAAAAGGACTCAGTTACCCAATGAACTGATGAGTCCCCGGATAATTTGTTCAAAGGAGAGGTGATATTCTTTTAGTCTCATAGCCTCAGCTGCTATGTCCCACCTAGAGTTCTACCCATTAACATCTCTTGTTCAAGGTATCAGCTCTAAAATTTCTAGTAGTTTATGCAACATTTAGCGATTTCCTCTCTTAGCAATGTTTGGAATCCACCATGCTATGTCCTACTTTTGGGTATTCTGAACTCTCCAAAGTGTCTCAAAACAAACTTGCTTTTTAACATTTAGATAATATGGCTATTTACAAAGTAGATGGTCAAATGCAGTAATATACACGTTTAGTATAAGCCAGTATTCAAAGACTCTAATAGCAATAATTATTTCCGTATTCAATGCAGTCAATTCTTCAGTGTATCCAAACTAGTCACACAGAAATTTAGTATGAACAATACAGCACTGAAAATGCACTGTATTTATATTTGACTTTGGCAATCAAACATATCAACCTTGAGAGGAAATGACATATTTCTGACTCTAGCCTTTGTTTCTTCACTCTTGGTACTTCCCAATATCACCAGAGCTAGACTGGAGGAAGAAATGGGAAAAAAAACCCTGGAGGATACTTTTTGTTTTGTTTTGCTTTCTCGAGATGGAGTCTTGCTCTGTCGCCCAGGCTGGAGTGCAATGGTATGATCTCGGTTCACTGCAACCTCTGCCTCCCAGGTTCAAGTGATTCTCTTGCCTCAGCCTCACCAGTAGCTGGGATTACAGACACGCGCCACCATGCCTGGCTAACTTTTTGTATTTTTAGTAGAGACAGGGTTTCACCATGTTGGCCAGGCTGGTCTCGAACTCCTGACCTCGTGATCTGCCTGCATTGGCCTCCCAAAGTGCTGGGATTACAGGCATGAGCCACCGTGCCAGGCCCTGGAGGATACTTAATAAATATTTGGAGAATTAATGTGTATTTCAGTCTACTTTTTCTATGTGTTAGCAATAAAGAACTAGAAAATCCAATGGAAATAAAATAGTAACTAAACCTATAAAATATTAGGAACAAAGCTATAAATAAACAACTAGAACATATAATGGAAATAATATAGTAACCAAACCTATAAAACATTAGCAATAAAGCTATAAAACTGTAAAGCCATAAAGAAGACCTAAAAAATAGAGACAGACAATAATGATAATAACAATAGTAACTAACATTTATTATGTTCTTTTAATGTGCCCAGAATTCTCTCAGATTTTTACATAGGTGATTTGTTTAATTTTCTCAGAAATTTCATGAGGCAGTTAATACTACTATCATCATCTTTCTTTCTTTCCTTCCTTCCTTCCTTTTTCCCTTTTTTTTTTTTTTTTTGAGATGGAGTTTTGCTCTTGTTGCCCAGGCTGGAGTGCAATGGCACCATCTCGGCTCACCGCAACCTCTACCTCCTGGGTTCAAGCGATTCTTCTGCCTCAGCCTCCCAAGTAGCTGGGATTACAGGCATGCGCCACCATGTCAGCCAATTTTGTATTTTTAGTAGGGACAAGTTTTCTCCATGTTGGTCAGGCTAGTCTCGAACTCCCAACCTCAGGTCATCCGCCCTCCTCAGCCTCCCAAAGTGCTGAGATTACAGGCATGAGCCACTGCGCCCAGCCTATCATCATTTTTCAAAACAAGGAAACTAGGATATATTGAGATAAGGTAACTTTTTTAATTGAAACATGCAAAATGATAAATATGCTTATTTTTCCTAATTTACACAATAACTTTACCCTGCAAATTAATGCAATGAATTTACTCTATAAATTAAAGTAATCACAGTCAAATTTTAGAGGACTGTTTACAGATCTTAGCACACTATTCTAACGTTCACAAAAAGAGAAAATGCTTTAAACAAAACCCAAGAAAACACTGGTAAAAAAGAAAATCAATTTAAAAAGTATTAAAATTATATTAAAGTTCAATAAAGTTGTCAGAGATGCTCACTTACAACAGAGCCTGACACATAGAAGACACTCAATAAATATTTGCAGAATTAATGTATATTTTTAAATATTGTTTCTATGATTTGCCCCAATAGATATAAAAACAAAATGTATAATCACAGTAATTAAATATGTATTATGAATACAAGAATTGATGAAAACAGTTCAAGGAAGCAGATTAGAAAATCCAGAAACAAGTTGGGCACAGAAACAGGTTGGGCACAGTGGCTCACACCTGTAATTGCAGCCTTTTGGGAGGCCGAGGTGGAAGGGTTGTTTATGTTTATGGCCAAGAGTTCAAGACCAGCCTGGGAAATACAGCAAGGAGGCTCCATCTCCATAAATAAATAAACAAATAAATAGCCAGGTATGGTGGTGCACATGCATGCCTGTAGTCCCAGCTACCTGGGAGGCTAAAGCAGGAGGATCGCTTAAGTCCAGGAGTCTGAGGTTGAAGTGAGCCATGATCATGCCACTGCACTTTGGCCTGGGTGATAGAGAAAGGCCTTATCTCTAGAAACATAAAAAAAATCTAGAAACAATACAAGTAAACATAGAAATTTAGTCTATTATAAAGATTACTTTCCATTCAGGAGGGAAAAATAAACCATTCAACAAACAGCATAGGAAGAATTTGCTAATGATATCAAAGAAATAAAGTTAGATTCACATCTCATGACATGCAAAAATAAATTATTGACAGACCAAAGGTTGAAAATATATATTCAAACACACAAGCACACACACATATAACACATACATGAACCTTCTGGAAAATTAATTTTATTATCTTGCAGTTTAGAAGACATTTTAAGCAAAATAAAACCCAGAAGCCATAAAGAAGTAAAATAAAAGATATGGCTACATAAAAGTTACATCTCAGCAACAGTAACAACAAAAAGCAAGAGAAAAGTTAGAGAAAATAAGCAGAGATAAAATATATATTAAGTATATATAGACTATCAAGTCTTAATACATTAAGTGTACTTACAAGTCAATTAAAAAACTATACCAGCTGGGAGCGGTGGCTCAAGCCTGTAATCCCAGCACTTTAGGAGGCCAAGGCAGGTGGATCACGAGGTCAGGAGATCGAGACTGTCCTGGCTAACACGGTAAAACTCCATCTCTACTAAAAATACAAAAAAAAAAAAATTAGCCAGGCGTGGTGGCGGGCGCCTGTAGTCCCAGCTACTCAGGAGACTGAGGCAGGAGAATGGCATGAACCTGGGAGGCAGAGCTTGCAGTGAGCCCAGATCGTGCCACTACACTCCAGACTGGGTGACAGAGCGAGACTCTTGTTTAAAAAAAAAAACAATATATATATATTATACCATTCAGTGGTAAAATGGGCAATGGGCATAAATAGTCAACAGGGAAGAAATAAAAATGGCCAATGAACATTTGAAAATATGGGCCAGGCACAGTGGCTCACATCTGTAATCCCAGTACTCTGGTAGGCCAAGGTGGACAGATCACTTGAGGTCAGGAGTTGGAGACCAGCCTGGCCAACGTAGTGAAGTCCTGTCTCTACTAAAAATACAAAAATTAGCCAGGCATGGCGGCGCATGCCTGTAGTCCCAGCTACTCAGAAGGCTGAGGCAGGAGAATTGCTTGAACCCAGGAGGCAGAGGTTGCAGTGAGCCAAGATTGTACCACTGCACTCCAGCCTGGGCAACAGAACAAGACACCATCTCAAAAAAAAAAATTTTAAAAAAGAAGAAGAAAGAAAAAAAGAAAATACGCTTAACTTTATTGACAATCAGGCAAGTGCAAAATATAACATAATACCATTTTTTGCCAATTAGATTTGAAAAATAGAAAATATTGATACTGATATTACTTAGTTTTGACAAAGGCATGAAGAAAACAACAGCTTCACACACTATTGCAAGATTATAAGTACGAAGGCTTTTTTAATGGGACAAATTGACTGTAATTCTGGTAGAATTACTAGATCATATTAGATTTTGACAAACGTTTACAAAATGCACAAAAATATATGAGTCTTCATTAAAACATTGTTTTCAAATGCAAAAATAAGATCTACCAGTAGATAAATGATTAATACCATAAAATGATTTATACAATAAGTAGATCCTTATAAATCAACATAAAAAGACCTCCAAGGCAAAGTATTAACTAAAAAAGGCTAGGAGCTGAATAATGTAGTATTATATTTCGTTGATTCTAATTTTTTTTGTGTATGTGACAGAGTCTCGCTCTGTTGCCCAGGCTGGAGTGCAGTGGCGCAATCTCGGCTCACTGCAACCTCTGCCTCACAGGTTCAAGCGATTCTCCTGCCTCAGCCTCCTGAGTAGCTGGGATTACAGGTGCACACCACCACGCCTGGCTAAGTTTTGTATTTTTAGTAGAGACAGGGTTTCACCATGTTGGTCAGGCTGGTCTCAAACTCCTGGCCTCGTGATCCTCCCGCCTCAGCCTCTCAAAGTGCTGGGATTACAGGCATGAGCCACTGTGCCCAGCCCTAAAGATCATTTTTTAAAATATCAACACTTTTGAAATTGTGATGCATCATGCAATCAACAGTGTTTAATACTTATCATAGTAGCATCTTTTTCTTCTTAGAAGAACGTAAAATGATGATGTGTCTTACAATTGCATCTTAGATTTGATGAAATACAGTAAATCACATGATCCCATAAAATATACTTATTTGTATATCTAACAGAATGAGCAATTGAGAATTTACTTGATGTCTTTCTTGTGTACTAGTCTTAAGAAGAAATGAAGAAGGGGGAGGAGGAAAATTTTCTTCCTTTCCCTTTAAGGACAGCCTGGTCTTTGCATTCTTGAATTTGGCCCATTTATTCCAGGGGACTTTACAAATCTTTAATCATCAGATCTGTGGGTTAATAGCACTGTCCCTGAGAAGGAACAGATGGAGGCTTTTGTGTCTAAAGAGGAAGGGAGGGATGTAGACCAGCCCCAGGTCCTTGTGCCTAGGAAGAGATGGGAATTCAGGGTTTGGGTTAGGAGTAGGAAGAAAACTGCTTCCCTGAAGCAAGAGGGTGGGAGAACTGCTGCATGGCTGGCTGTGAAGCAGATTGATAAGTATGTTCATTGAAGGCAGAGCAAAAGAGGTCTGCCACCAAATCATCAAGATGGCAGAGGTGTCCTAGTAGAGTCACCTTCCATTACTAGCCTCTATATTATAAGCAGGAAGCAAGCGGACAAGAAACACAATTAACTAGAGACCCAAGGTCCATCCTCAATCTTCCTGGGTCCCATAAACACTGGGGTTCTAGATCAACCTCAAGGGAGAAAGAAAGTCCCCTTAAATAACTGAGACTAGACGTCTAGCCAGCAATGGTTGATAGGGGGCTGTGGCATGTTGTAAAAGAAAATGTCCTCTTGTTTGCTTCTGGAGGTTCTGGACCAATTTGTACCAGAGATAGATTATAGATAGATAGATAGATAGTAGATCAGTAGCACCATCTTAAAGTATTTGCTTGTTTAACACATTTAATGAGCTCATCTTATGTGCCCAGAACTCAGCTGGGCCCAGGGGGATACCATGGACAGGATGAAGTCTACAGTGAAGGAGCTCATGGTCTACAAGGTGGCAAACCTTCCAGAAGTGGAGCATCTCGGTTGCATGTGTCCCCTTTTCCTTCCAGGTAAATTTGCTGCTCCCTACTCGTTGTTGCCCCCAGGTGACTTAGCAGCAGGTGTGGCTTCTCCAACTCAGAACTTGAAGCAGTGTGTTTTAGGAAACTGGAAGTTACAGTTTTGCTTGAACTGTGTGCAGTGGCCCCAGCATGGCCTGTGATAAATTGCTGTCTGGGAATCAGCCACGCCACTTCTCAAACAGCTGCTGAGAGTTTTCTGAGAAGAGTCATTTCACTCCGGGGGCAAAGGGCCTCTGTAGTCACAGCTACAGCAAAGCTGCGAGACAGTCTTCTCATTCATTCCTTCAAAAAACATTTGTTCTAGCCTTCGCAGCAACAGTGACATACAATAAATATAGTTCTTACCCTCATGGAGGCAATACTCTAGTGGAGGAGATAGTTGTTCACAAACACAAAGGAACTGCATTGACTAAAAGGTGTTTTATTGGCAAAGGAGCTGAGTAGCATGAAGAAAAGGAACTTGGAGAGTGAAGCAGAAGTTCCTGGAGCTGAGGTAGGAGCAGGCCAACTCCCCTGAAAAACTGACTTGGCACTGAACTCTAAAGGTTGAGTGGTGGCATGTGATCAAAGAGGAAGGAAAACAGTACTAGGTCCAGGGGACAGCAAGTGCAAAGGCCCTGTGTTTGGAGGAAATGGAGAGGATTTGAGGACCTGAAAGAAGACTTGCTCTGTAGCCAGGGATCGAAAAAGAGGATGTTTCCAAGACAGGATAGAGTGATTGGCAGTATTGATTGAAGGAGGAAAAACAGAAAATAATTTTCTTCGCTTTACCAGACAGAAAAATTTGGCTTACATTTGAAGAGAAAAGGAAAGAGATGTACAAGTGACTGACCTGCTTCATCTAAAAAGAATTTTTCCAAAACAAAAATCTTCTTCTAAGTGAACAGCAGCAGCATCCATTCACTTGGCACAAATCAAGATCCTACAGTCATTCTGTCATTCTTTTCTCAATCCCCAGATCTTATCAACAATTATTTTGTTGTCAGTTCATCTCCCTTACATCATTGAAATCCATTCACTTCTCTCCAGACGCTATGTCAGTACCTTGGTTCACGGCACCATCGACTCTTATCTTGGCATCTACAATGGCAACAAATTAATGATATTGTGACTGGCTTTCCTATCGCTAGCCTTTCCACACCACATCCATTCATTTGCCTCCATTGCATCCAGAAGCGATTTTTCTAAAGCATTAATCTGTCCCTCTTTTCAAAATCTAGTGTGTTTTACTTTTACCATTGCTCCAGAATAAAGCCCAAACTCCTTACCATACTCTTAATATCCCTTCTAATCTGTCTCTAGTAACTTCACTGCCATTCTCTACTCCTGCCATAGTAAGTTACTTATCTTGTGCTGGTTCCTTTTTGTTTAGTCTCATGGCCATCCTCCACACTACTGCTGTAATCAATCCATCTTTCGATATCACATCTGTGACCATGGTATTTCCCCAATTAAGACTACTCTGGGGTTCCTTTTCACTTGAGTATTACATTTGATCCCCTTAACATAGCAGACAAGACTCCTTTAGATATGACCCCTACTATTTTCTTCAGCTTTATTTTCTACCACTTTCTTGCTTTCCACTAATTATTGTTCTTCATGTCCCTAAGATATTAAATTGCTTGTGATTCCCAAGACATACACTGTCATTTCATGCCTCAATACATTTGCATAGATTCCCTCTGCCTGACTGTTTTTCTCATTGCTGCTTGAATTTTTTGTTACTCCTTAAAACACTATTCAGATTTTGAATACGTGAACCCAAACGATAATATCAATATAACTATCAATCAAGTATGAGAGTAATGACTTCAATTTTTACTGATTCAAAAGATTATTTTCCATATACTCTTTTCGAAAAACTCACTTGAGATGTATTCCAACAGGATGACTGTAAAAACCAAGAAAGAGGAGGATGTGGAATAAAGAAAGAGTAAAACAAACTAAAAAGTTATATAAAGGACAGGCGGACAGCTGTGCAGCTGGCTGAGATGAAATTATTAATAGTTCAAATTAGAACAGAAACCCAATGGTTCCAAGAAAAATGTCTTCAGAAAAATTGTTTTAATGCTGCAAAATAAGCAAGAAGCTAGAAACTATTTGTGAAATGAAAACAAAACGAAGTGCTCCTTTTCATAATAAGGAAAACAAATAGAAACTCTAGGAGGATTTTTAAAACAGAAGGCAAAAACAAGAAGGTGAAATTAAAGAAATATAAAATGTAGTGTGAGTTTAAGCAATCAATCATTTAGAAGAGAAGATAATCCATTTTAGAAAACTATACCATGCAAACACCAAACGAAAGCTGATACAGTGATACCAATATCAGACAAACAGAGTGGTAAAAGAGATTAGAAAGAAGTTTTAAAAAGAATCATTTTAATATTAACTCTAGAAATATTCTCCCTCAAGTGATGTGGAGTCCATGCAAGAAACTAAATGATATGAGGACAGGCAATTTGCTCTGTGTAATGCTAACACCTAAAACGGTGCCTAAGATATATCAGGGAATCGATAACTATTTATTTAATGAATGACTATGAACCAGTAAAGAAGAAAATATAGTTCTGGCACTGCCTGGCTTAGGAGGGTCCAAAATTTATAAATTATAATAATACAAATGCTGTTTGCTGCTTTTCGTGTGTGTATGTTTGTTTGTTTACCATTGAGAAGCAACACATGGACCTAACGGAGAGGACTAAAAAGATGGTTAGAGAATAATGTAAATTTATCAACCCTGACAATGAAAAAGCAAAGGTATGACTGATCAAAGTTAAGAGGTAGAGAGAAAGTGGAGCTATGAATACATTCACCTTGAAAGTCAGAAGAAACAGTCTAAAGGTGACAAAACTACAACTAGAGATTTACTTAGTCATATTTGAAGTTACAAAGGAAACCAGGACTAGGAGCACCCTAGAATGACTATGAAACTTCTCTCTGTTATGTACCACGCCTAAGTGATCTTAACCAGTCTCAAGGATTGAAATATTATCTATGCACTGACAACTCAAAACGTGGAGCTCCTGCTGGAATATATATATATATTTACATATATGTATTTACATATATGTATTTAGATATATATATTTACATATATATTTACATATATATTTACAGATATATATTTACATATATATTTACAGATATATATATTTACAGATATATATTTACATATATATATATATATATATTTTTTTTTTTTTGAGATGGAGTCTCACTCTGTTGCCCAGGCTGGAGTGTAGTGGCACAATCTTGGCTCACTGCAAGCTCCACCTCCCAGGTTCACGCCATTCTCCTGCCTCAGACTCCCACGTAGCTGGGACTACAGGTACCACAAACCAAGCCCGGCTAATTTTTTTTGTGTGTATTTTTTTAGTAGAGACCGGGTTTCACCGTGTTAGCCAGGATGGTCTCAATCTCCTGACCTCGTGATCCACCCACCTCGGCCTCCCAAAGTGCTGGGATTACAGGTGTGAGCCACCACTCCTGGCTCCAGACTCTTATATCCAACTGTCTATTCAACATTTCCATGTGGATGTCTACTAAGCATTTCAAGTTTAACATACCCAAAATGGAACTCCTAATTTCTCTACATAGCCAAGCCTCTTCTCTCCACAGTCTTCCCTGGCTGGGTAAATTCAACTCTATCCTTCTAATTGCTGAGACCAAAAACTTTGGACAGGTCTTTGATTTTATTTTTCTCTCACATCTCATATCTGACTCATCAGCAAACCTTGTAAGCTCTAACATTCAGAACTGTAACAAGACACCAGCACTTCCCACCTCACTATACAATGCTGATCTAAGCCATATTATTCTCACCTGATCTCTCGGCTTCTGCCTTTGCCCCATTCTACAACATATTCTCAACACGGCAGCTACAGTGATTCCTTTAAAATGTGAGATCATGTCATTTCAAAACCCTTATTTCAAAAGCTAGTCTCACTCAGAGTAAAAGTCAAAGTCTTTCCCGTGGCCTCAAGGCTCTATATAAGTGGACCCCATGATCTCTCTGACTCCATCTCCCAATCATTCTCTTCATCCTGCTGTTTCAGTCATCCAGGCCTCCTTGCTGTTGCTGAAACACACAGAGAACATCTCAGCCTCAGACCCTTTGAACTTGCTATTCCTGTTATCTGGGATGTTCAACCCTCAGATAGCCACATCGTTCCATTGCCTACTTCCTTCTGGTCTCTGATTAAATGGTCACCTTATTTTGGAGACATTCCTTGACAATCCCATCTGAAGTAGAAACTCCCACCCTAGAATTTGACCCTAGTCTGTCTGGCTCCAGAGTTTGTGCTCTCAACTACTACATTACCTGGTCTATGAAGCTCTCAGATTTCTTTCATATTCTCTATCATATGCCCATCACCTAGGTTTTCCACAACAAAGGAGAACCTGACAGCTGTCCTTACAAGCAATAATCATTCCCTGTTAGAAACCAAGAGGAAGACGGAACATTGCAAGCACTGATAATAAATTTTTTTCCTGGAAAAAAAGACTGATAATTTTCCCCCTAGTATAAATAAGAGAAACAAAGTGCATGGGAGGAAAATGTGTTACTAACTGTAGGAAGGGGCAAACTGGAAGGCAGTTCTAAACATCTCTGGATGAGGGGACTCCAAGCCATCAGCATTACAGCGTACGTTGGAAGACCATGATATGCAACTGCTGTCATCTACATGGAATTTCCCTCAATCATCTTTTAGAATTACAGCAGCTACGTGCTAATGTCTCAGGGACCTCTTGTCTTCAGAGATAGCTGCACTCTCTTCAATTCTGCATGGCAGGCAGTATTTGGGCAGCTCTCAAGGTACCCATTAGCTAGTGTGCATGTCTTGTATAGTCCTCGTACTTGGAACATGGGCAGAACTTGTGAAGGTGATGAGAGATAACTTCCATGATTAGGTTACATTACATGGCAAAGGTGAAGATATTTTGCAGATATAATTAAGGTTCCTAAGCAATTGACTTTGAATTCATCAACAGGGAGATTATCCTGATTGTGACTGGTCTAATCAGCTAATCTCTTAAAAGAGAGTCTCCTGCTGGCCTTGAAAAAGCAAACAACCATGTGCGAACTGTCTATGAAGGAGGCCATGGCAAGGACTTGACGGCAGCCTCTAAGTACTAAAAGTGGTCCCTACACACCAGCCAGGAAGAAAACAGGGACTTTAGTCCTACAACCACAATAACTGAATCCTGCCAACAACTGGAGAACTAGGAAGAGAATCCCATGACTTACCTCGGATCACAGTCGTGGCTGACACCTTGACTTCAGCCTGGTGAGAGACCCTGAGCCGAGGATCTAACTCACTGATACCAAGACTCCTGCCCCTTTGAAATGCTGAGATAATAAATTTCTGATGCTTTAAGCCACTAAATTTGTGATAATTTGCTACAAAGCTATAGAAAACAAATGCATACCACAATGTCAATCACAGTGTCTGTTTGGGTGGTGTTGCCCTTGTGAGAAGTCACTGGAGCCTAAAGGGTTACACCCCCAGGAACCCCATCCCAGGAAGGAGCAAAGGTACCAGATCAGGGCAATCCTATTTGAGGCAAAGGGATGCTATGAGTCTGTGAAGGAGGGCTTGGTGCTCAGTGACTTGGACAGGATATGAGCTAGGTTTACCAACACTTTGCAGAAATGACAATGGAAACAAGCAAATTCAAGTGCAGAGCAGAGCCTTGATATGTTACCAAACCAGTAATGCAATAGATTGAATGAAGGCTGGGAAAGAAGGGCAGAAATCACAATAAAAGGTAATTGTCCTTATGCTTAGTTGACATGAGATCTAGCATAAAACAGAGCTGGGTTTAAATCCTCCACTGAGTCTCTTAGCTCTTAAACAAGTGACTTGACTCACGGTTTCATCTTCCCTAAAACAAGCTTCAAAATACCTCCATCACCAGGTTGCTGTGACAATTAAGAGAACAGGTATAAACCCTCTAATACAAAGCCAGGTACACAATAGATACTCAATAAGTGGTAGCTATTACTATATGATCACAAAATATTGCCACATGTTTGCATTTTCTATGGCTTTGTAAAAAATTGCCACAAATTTGGTGGTTTAAAGTAATGCAAATTCATTATCTTGTAGTTTCTGTGAAGCAGGAATGTGGGCATGGGCTAGCTGCGCACTCTCACTTTAATAGGGACAATTTCCCCCAAAAGCAGGACACACAAATCAGGCTCATTGGGGAAGAGTGGTCCCAGCCACAGTGATGGCAATGCTTCACTTAGAGATTCCTGCCCTCCATGCAGGAGTGACAGAGGGAGGGTGGGGATGGGGAGGGTGGGGGTACAGAAATGAAAAGGGATAGGGGGAAGGCCTGATCAGTCTCCATCAAACACAGCTGTCAGAAAAATGACCAGAAAGAGGATGGAGCCTGAGTCAGGACCAAACACCTCTCCCATCTCTCTTCTCTGCATCTGAAGCTGTGCATCTTGCTATTTAATGGAACTCTCTAATCGAACAGCAGACAGATATTATTTCTGTACATCATTAAGTTCACTATTATTTGCAATTCTGTAATTCTGAAAGGTTAACAGAGGCTCTTCCAGGGCTGGTTTCCCTGCTCCAGTGAACATTCCTGGGTGGTCCATGTGCCTCTAAGGACTTGCCTACCTTCACTTAAATATTCTCCCTGGGTCAGGGGCATGGGGAATACTCAGAGAAGGGAGACATCAGCCTGGTTCCAACCCACCAGTGTCTGCATCATTATCACTGCAGTAACTCTGACATCCCCCACAGTATACAGCATGAGGGCTGCCTCATAAATCCTGACTGGCTGGTTCATCAACTCACCTGCCCCACCCTGCAGTGTACACCGCCTGAACCAAGAGCACCCACTTGCCAGTTCTCTGTGCCCTGTGCTCGGACACCCATCTCATCATCCCCGGGCTCCCGTCAGTGGGGGAAGACTCATGGAGCAAGAAGGCCCGATTGTCCCGCTCTCATGGGTAAGTTTCCAAATCAGATTAGTGATAGGATTTGAGAGTAAAGCCAGGACTTCTGAATCCTTGTCCAGCCTGTTTTCACTCCATCCCACTTTCTGTGCAGGATCTGTGGTCACTGCCATCCATTTCCTTCTTCATCCTGGGTCATCTGTTCATGTCTTCCCATTCAATACATTGATACTCAAACCACAGAAGTTTCCCAAGTGCTACAGAGAAAGGGAGCTGGGCAGAGAAATTTGCTTTGCATCCTCCTCCTGCAATCAGGGCCAACACTATGAGCATGCAGCTGGTGCAATCGCACAGGGCCCTGTGCTTGAGAGGGTCCCACATTTACTTTACTGCTCTGCTGTTTTCCTCTTGAAACTCTCAGTAATTTTTGAACAAGGTGTCACTCATTTTTATTTTGAATTGAGCCCCACAAAATTATGCCACTGGTTCTGTATGCGATAAAGATACAATGAACTTCAACATACCTTTGCAAATTGGAGGGAGACTAGAAATCCCTTTTCTTATTGGCCAGTCAAACATCAGGCATTTATTATAATTCAGTGTCATATCGGCACTACCTTCAATTAAACTAGGTTGATTTCATTGGCCTGCAGACCAATGAAGTAAACAAAAGAGAAGAAAGGATGTGTAGGACCAGCATGTAAAACATCGCAGGATGGCATCCCACAACAGGAGGATTGCTGAAAACTGCTCTCGGCTCCTTCCATCCACCTCCATCCTGGACTCCTCTCTACTCCCTACACACCCCCTTCTCCACTGGAGCTGTGTCATTGACAACTTTCCCTCGAAATCTCCTCCAATATATCTTGGCATGCCGGTTCTTTCCCTCATCTCCTATTGCTCATCTGTGTTTGTTAAATATTATTTGGCACATAGGAAGCTCTTCAGAAAAAGAGACTTGGATTGCAAGGGATGGGCGGTGGGCTTGTGATTTGGGCAGGAATGAGGCTGTGCTGGCGCTTCCCCGGTTCCTCATCCCTCCCCAACCCACATCAACACCATGACACAGACAGGCACACAAATGTGTTGAGAAAAAAATGCGCTCGGGCCATAAAAACCTTTAGGAAACAAGGCCTGGTAGCTTACCTAGACTTAAAAGCTTGGATTGTGAAAGCAGCTAGAACTGAGGCTGTCGAATCCCCCTTCTTGTTTTCTAAACTTGTCTCTCTCCTTGGCACTACAACCAGAACCTTCACCAAGAAACTCTACCGTTGGCCAGGGTCTGGCAGCACATGCTCTCTGAATGACCGATCCCCAAAAGTCTCCCTTGTGAAAAGGTAAAGCAATCATGTAGAGGAGTGTCGCTCTCCAGCCAGGGGTTCTGCTGCTCTTACCATGTTTAATGAGCAGAACTTCTGATACCACAGCACTTTTCTAGGACCTACATGGAAGAAGGAAGTGGATTTCTGATTGAGAACTCCCAAGGTACAGGGCAACTTCTCCTTTCAACGTCGGACACCCACACTCCCCCACTCTCAGAATCCTGTTTCTGATCTTGACAATGACAGTCCCACGCATATGAATGACACTTCCTATTTCTCAAGACACTTACTAAGGCAGCATCCTAGATGATCTTTCTGGCATCCTGGAGAGATAAGCAGGGCAACCTTATTCCCATTTTACAGAAGAAGCAGCTGAGTCTAAATGATGCTCATGCTGTGCCGGCAGGGAACAGCCTCACACCTGTGGCAGCACATTCGAAGCCGTCATCCTGGCTTCTGTTTAAAGACTGAGTTCTCATGGCAAAATGTAATTGATGAGAAATTCGTTTCTTTCAACTAGCAATCATTTCCCATTTCCCTCTAACTTTAGGCGCAGGCCTGCCTCAGTGAGGCCATGCATTTCTGTAACTCGACATTGTTGTAAAAGATGCAATGGCTAGGTAAGACAACTCACTGAAAGGAGAAAGGAGTTTTAAGGCTGGAGAAACAGAGACTGGAAAAAGAGGAGGGGCCTGAAAGAGCAGAGAGTGGTGCTGATTGAGAAGAAAAGGGGAAAATTATCCCAATTCTAGCACTGCTGGAAAATGGGAAAGTTATTGCTGCACAAAGACCCTCTCGAACTGCCTGCCTTCCAAAATTTCTACTGCACTCTCTGCAGTTACTTGTGTATGGCAGAAGCAGCATCTTTGTATTATATGAACAGTCTGCTTCATAATCAAATACCATCTGTCGCTACATCTGAACTTGTTTTCAACATCTGTGCGTTCTGGTCTTAACAAAGCTTTAAAAACTAATTCAAAAACTTTCATGGATCACTGACTAAATATGTACATTGACCATCTTTCCACACTGGTGTGCAATGTTTCTTCCATAGGTGCCTCCCTCAGCCTGGCAAGAGTGAAGACATATACACTTGGAGGCTTTATTAAGCTTATTTTGTAATGGCCTTGGGTAGCCAAGTGCAAGAGAGGGACACTTGCTTATGCACCGAGAGGACCCATCATATTCTTTCTTGGTGCCAATACGGTCCCTTTCTGCCAATGAGAAACCTGTAAGTTGATCAGCTACCATACCCCAATTACTCAAAATGACACTACAGATAAAACGGCAACCAAGGGGAGAATCAACTGTATGGCTCATACGCAGCTAAAGTGTGTTTGAACAAATGGTGAAGTAAAACCATGAGAGCTCTCGGGAGGATAAGGACGCTGTTACTTTGCACATGCTTCAGAAATGTGAAGTACATCTTTACAGAACTTTTGGCCAACCCCCTGGCAGATGTTGACCAGTTTTGCTTATGTATATACATCAGTTGCAGAACACTAAAACAGAGATTGGAAATTTTAATTTAGTCAAGGCAGTTGGGCTAAAATGATGGCTTTTGTTGAAAACATTAAATAGAGCTGCCTAATGAAGTACAGTACAGAGCTGGCAAACAGAGCCCTGATGGGAAGTGGCCGCTTCCAAGCAGGAGAGAGGGAAGGCAGAGGCCGTGAGGGTCTCAGAATGCAGGCAGCATGGCGTCCTTGGACCGAGAGCCAGAGCTTGAGGTGGTGGGGGCAGAAAGGATGAGGGGGCTAGGAAAGTGAGCAGATGACAAGGCACTGGTGGAATCTCTGTGTGTGTGTGTGTGTGTGTGTGTGTGTGTGTGTGTGTGTGTGTGTGTGGTGTGTGTGTGTGTGTGTGTGTGTGTGTGTGTGTGTGTGTGTGTGTGCTGGGGCCAATGAGGGTTTTGTTTTGGAAATATTCTCTTGTAAGTTTCAGCTGCACATTTGCAAGGACTTGTGGGCCAGGAGGGAAGTGTGGTATAGTGAACATGTGCACGGCCCCTTGAAGGTGAGTTGAGTGAGTTGGGAGCACAGAGAAGGGAGGGCGGTGGGAAGTTGTGAGGCTGGGAGCCTGTGGGAGGGTGGGAGGCTGCCAGGTTAATGAGTCCAGTGATTGATTCTGCTGCTTCAATACACTTGCCCTTCGTAGGCTGCCTGACGGCAAGTAGCCATTAGGTGTGCCCGGGCTATTCTTCCTTTCCCACTCGGGGTCAACCGAGGCAAAGCAAAGCTAACCTCAATATTGATAGAAACTCACTTTAGCATGATGGGGCTGACTGATAATTATTTAGAGGACTGGACATTGACTTCTTGCACAATGTTGAATCTATTAAAGAACACAAGACTGTGTGTATCTTTCTATTGTTTTCCTGTTTTAGTGGGAATTTTTACCATGTGACCATTTAACACTCTCTAGAAGTCATGTATGTTTAAAAAGACAAAAACAATACTAGATTTTAGTGAAGAGGATTATTATTATTAGGGTATAATTATTTGCTGTATATAAATAAGTAAATTGTATTCAGTAAACACCTCTTTTAGGCCAGGTATTACCAAAAACAGAGGGAGATTCAGCCCTTGTTTACCTTGTAGGAAATAGGATGAAACAGCAGTTGATTTTCGCCAAACAACTGCTTATTTTGAACACCATCAAAGGAATTGGTTAATAATTGTTTGAAATTATTGTGTTAGACTAAGTGGATGTTGGTATATTTTTTTCTAGGCTGGCTTATATGTATAGACATGGCCCGAGGCATCAAACAAACAAAAACACATACACACAAGCATGTTATTGCTATTTAGTATTGGGGATGTGCATATGTCATGGTGTTGTTTGTTTTCTGTCAGGGAGAGGATCAGATTCTTAACTCTTCCAAGGAATTTGACAAAAGCCCTGGATTAAACCCAGAAAGTTGTTTGTCCTAGAAAAGACTTCCAGCCTCTTCAGGGACAAGCACCCTGTTATAACCCCTGGCATCCTGTGACATTCATTCTGTACACAAATGATGCTTATGGACAGAAGGGGTCACTGACCCCTTGAAATCACTCTGTAAACTCAGAAT
This sequence comes from Hylobates moloch, assembly GCF_009828535.3. NCBI lineage: Eukaryota > Metazoa > Chordata > Mammalia > Primates > Hylobatidae > Hylobates > Hylobates moloch. Next base: position 47,779,162 of record NW_026652293.1, read on the forward strand.
GTCTGGACCCCAAAGCTGGCAGCCACTGCTGCAGGATAGTGAAAGTTCTAACGTCCACTTTTAACTACAATTCACTCTAGAGCCTTCATAACTACAGAGATATATTAATCCCACACAGTGATGTATGTGAAAGTCAGTTCTCTTTGGTTAAGAACTGTTCATGATCCACTCAGGTAAATATTGAAATAGGGTTGAATTTCCTTAAAACTTACTCACTGACAACCTGGGGTAGATGACCAGGAGAGTTCTAGGTAGGGCAGGGAAACCAGTGTGGAATCACATATTTGCTAAAATATTTATATTCTAGCTTTTAAAAATTGATTATTTTACCCACCTATGTGATTGAGATTTGTCTATATTTTTCCCTCTGCTCCTGATAAATATCCAGATTTATCTTAAAATGAAGAAATTTCTAGGAGGCAGAAGTAAAGAGAAACAAGGAGAATCCAACTAGATGTTGTATGATTTTTGTATCTACTAAAGGGAGAACAGCAGATGCAATTTTGAAAGCCAAATTATTGGAAGAGGGGGTGAGAAGAAAAATCAAGACTCAGTTGACATTGATGATTACCCTGATGTACGGTTTCCAGTTCATTTCTTTTTCCAAGGACATCGTGGCAATAAGTGCCATTGCTCTTAAGGGGTTTGCCAGTATTTCTGTGAGAAATCATCTTTTCTGAAGGAGGTTTGCTATAACTTGGCAATTTGTAAGCACACTGGGCTGAAGCGTGGCATACACATTGTCAGTCCAGATGCAATTTTCTATTGCAATTACCAAAAATGAAATCAAAGAAGCTACTTGGGATTTTAGTTTATAGGGATGTTGGTTAAAGAGGAATATTTGTATCTCTTGCACATTTTTACTCCTTGATTTTGTTCATCTTTATCTCAGACCAACCTCATGATAGAAAAGCTTAAGTTGAAACACACTTCAAAAAATCAAAGTAGGTTTCGTTTTAGAATGCATTTTTGTTATGACTCAAATGGTGTTTAAGTATGGTTTTTACTGGTAAAAATTGAGAGCAGAACGTACGCTTTCGTCCTAGGTATAAGGCCTTTGGATTTTCCCCGAGTGCTGCGGAACTCTCCTCATTCCTGTGGTTTTCCCCATGATTCTTCAGGTTCTCTGAGTGCCCTGCATTTTGATCTGCATTGATTAATTGGTGAACACAGACCCCATCCATGGAGAAACCATTCTGTACCAGGCCCCACATAATGTTACCCACGCTCATCCTACCAACATGCAGACCCAGAAACCACTCTTGACTAAAGGGGCAAGTTTCTTTAACAATTGGCTACACAGATATTTCAACTGAATTGACTAAATCAACTGATTCCTAGGATTTTGTAGACTTGAAGACACACTATTTCAGTCATGCTGAGTAAATATTTATGAAATGAAATAGGAAGGAAGGGATCACTTGAGCCATCACTAGCTTGATAAAGACTCTTGGATTTCAAGACAGTCTACCTTCCATGAGGTAGACTGTGTCATAGAAATGGAGTTGCTTTTTAAAGATAAAGCTCTAACTTTTTCATATACTCAGTTTTTCTCAAACCAAGGATGAAACTCCCCAGGGAAAAGGAGAGCAGTTGACTTCTGTGGGAGCCTGGCACATCGGTGTACAGTAAATATTGATTGGAGAAAAAAAGGGGCCCCAAGAAATGGACTGTGAAATTAGGGAGAGCTCTAAATCATTGTGCAACTTGGAGATGCATCACCACCCCTTTGGCTGTAAGGCAGTGCTGAATACTTTTTCTTAAGGAATCCCAGGCAATAGGGAATTCCTCAGAATCCTTTCTCATCTTGATATTGAAATCCAAGGGGTACTTTAATAAGATCAAACAACTTCAAGGGAAGCAAGAAGAAAAGGCAGGCATCAAAATACCGTGGCTTCTCCCAAGACAAGAGCTGTCCTTTCTCAGCTGTGTGGCCTGACTAGGTCCCAATATTGAAATGCTTATGAGAAAGGATGAGGGTCCCGCTTGAATCCCTGGAAACTGTTAGTGGTCTGGTCTCAAGGGGATTCTTCCATCAGAGATTTATCCCATCCTGCATTGATTCACTATTTTATACTTTCTCCATTCCATTCTTAAAAAAAAAAAAGAAGAAGAAAAACGGGAAAAAAAACAGAAGAATGAAGAGCGACAGAGAGAGACGGAAAAATTAGCAACTCTTGCACATATTCATGGGCTTCCATTTTCTTCCTGACCTCAAAGATGGCTTCTCCAATCACCTTGTTCTCTGACATGCTGAGCTGAAAGGCATTTGAGGAGTAGCAGAAAGAGAAAAACCTTGGCATTGCTGACAAGACATACTGCAGCATCTGGGGTGCTCCTCGGAGACCTGTGGCCAGGCTAACCTGGCCTCATATTGCTGAGCTTGCAAAACCTGGAGGATGAGGTCACATTTGGCCATGACTATAAATAGACATCAGTGACAACTAAAACCAAGGGGGAGCTTTAGCCTCTGATTCACAGGCTGACATCTCTGAACAAAGGAGTGGGCCATGCATCATTATCTAGAATTCTCAAGAAGAGCAAAACACCCTGGAAGGTATTTGGGTGCCCTCTTTTTCTTGCTTCCCTTGAAGTCCTTTGATCTTATTAAAGTAGCCCTTGGATTCCAATATCAAGATGAGAAGAGATTCTGAGGAATTCCCTATTGCCTGGGATTCCCTAAGAAAAAGTATTCAGCACTGCCTCATAGCAAAAGGAATGGTGATACATCTCCAAGTTGCACAATGACGTTATACAACTTTGTATAATACATTATCTATTCACAGTGAGACCTAACATGGTAACCTACCACCCCTACTGTCCCTCAGAGTTACTTATATTGCACATCACTCATTATCTTCCAAGAGCCCACCCTTACCTAACCACTTAGGAGGGCTGAACAAGAGTGAAATCACTTCCCTCACTTCCAGCACAGCCTGTAAGAACCAGGGTCCAACCATCTGCAGCACCTGTTCATAGAAAACTCAGCAGAGGTATTTGTCTTTCAAATCACAAAGAGAATTCACATGGGGAGCCAAGGTTCTTCCATTTTATGGAGTGGCAGGATCAGCTGCCTGGGAGTCATCCTTCCATTTTCCCAGAAGTACAAGCTGCTGCTGCTCTCTGAGACTCTGAACTCTCCTTCACCTGAACAGCAGTGTCAACCTGCATTGGCGAGGAAACCGGAGCTCAAGCCCCGATTTCTAACATTAATAACAGTAGCCAAGCAAAGGCTGTTCAATCAGAAAATGCAAGTTAAAACTCTTTTAAAAAAATGCCATCTGGACTAGGAAAACATGTCATCTTTCAGACTATGCACGGCATCAGTGTTTTTCTTTTCACAAATTTAGCACTCTGCCTCCTCCCCACTGCTGCCTCCCTCTGCCTCCCCTTTCACCCTCTCTGCAGCTCTGTCACTTGAGAAGCCCTGTCTTCACTTTTCTTCGTATTTAATTTTTCATATCATTCGCAGGACAGATCACATATTTGTTGTGATTTATTCAATACCCATCCTTCCTCTGACTTGGGAGAAGGCTATCACCTTCCCCTCCTGTTCTGGGAGAATCTGCTAAGTCCACAGTTTGTGATTTTTGTCATAATCCATGTGCTTAAACAGTCAGGGGAGACTGTCTCAAGATTCTGCAGGTCCCCAAAGCTGCCTCCCACCCATACCATCCATGAGCTGCCCGCTCAGCATTAATTCTAAGGAGGAGGCAGAGTGAGCCTAGACTGAAGACCCTGTGATGTGACCTCATTGAAAACAGGAAACTCATTTCTTTCTTTTTGTTTATGCCTTAAGAATGAAGGTATTTGTATTTGCTAAAATGTGTATAGCTGTGTTTAACCCATTTATGCCAGAATTTGCAATTTTTGTGTGTGAAAACTCAGACCTTAGCGATGACCTTGAGCAGTAGGATATAAATAATTCCCATAAGCTTAGCGTTCCAATAATGGAAGACTAGGCATAAATGAGTTAAGGTTTGCCCTAACATGCTGGGGACACTTAAGTCGTAGAAAATTAAACTTTTCTGCCATTGCACTTAATCATAATGGCTCACTTAGTAGTAGGTAGTGGCTCCATCTCCAAAATGGCAGAGTATTCATATTCAGAGAGACAGACAGAAACAGAGACAGAGAGAAAAAAGGAATATACGCAAACACCCAAACCACTGACGTAGGTCAGTTGTCTCTTAAGATTTATTTTAGTAAGAGATCTCAAGAGACCGAAAGGGGACAAAATCCATGATCTGGATGTCAGCAAATATTTATGAGACTCAGTCATGTGCAGAGTCCTGCTGGGGATACCAAAAAGAATAAGCCTCAATCCAGATGATGCCCATCACAAGCTAGCATAGCAAACAAGGGACGAAGACACACCATTTTTTGTTACACGTATTAAGTTCCACCTTGCTCATTGTTAGTTAGGCATGTGTTTTAATTCTCTCAATGGAAGGCAAATTGCATAATGGCAAAATCCATCACCCTAACCGCAATGGCAGGCACCAACAGGAAGAGGATTCCCAATGAATTACATAGATGGATGGTCACCTAGACCGGACAATCTCACCAGGCAGGCCAGGTAACTCTCTGTGATCCTATGAAGGCGAGGCCATGGGAAGAGCATTCAGAAATTCCATCCACTATTGTTCCTGTCCTTTCAGGGCACCGCCATCTCCGTTGGCATCTCTCAAATGACTGCTATGCCACCACAGTCCCCTCATGCCTACACACATATAACAGGATTGTTTGGCCAAGACTGTACCATGATTTGCAAACTCCAGGCTTCTGTGTACCCCTAACACTTTGTTTGCACTCCATTTTAAGGCTTTGATTTGTGACTATTCCCCAGTTTGGCTTCTCTGTGGCTTGTATTCTTCAGCCATGTTCCTTTCTGCTAAGTCATTAGAAGCAGAATCTCAGTATCTTGAGGTTTCCTTTTGTCTTCATGCTTAGAGTCCTCCCACATCATTTTTTGAGAACCCTTGTCAATCCACATGAAGTGTAGAAAAATCAACCCTGCAACTGATTATATGGTCTTGGGCAAGTTGCCCAACCCGCCAATGCCTCTGCTTTTCCTTTCTCTAAAATGGAGGTAATACTGGCCTCTTTCCTACCTACACCATAGAATTTTGTGGCATTCAAATGAGATGAAATTATTTGAATGTGTAGCAAAACGGTAGAGTGTTTCACGAAGGCAAGGTGTGACTCATATCCTGAGCTGCCCAGGGATTTATTTTGTGACATTGAAAGTATCCTTTGACATTTGTGGGTCTTTGTTTTGCCCACCTATCAAGGCAGAAATTTGCTTTGAGATCTTGAGCAAAAGATATTGTCGTACTACAAATTACCATGATCTAATTAGGCCTCCCTCCATAAATCTGTCATTTGAAAGCCATTCAGGCCTGCTCAGCCCAGCCTTTGATTTAAACTGCTCCAGGAGTCTAGCTGAAGATATGTCCAGGACAGAATCCAACACAATATTCTGGTCTCCTCCCACTGCTCCCTTGAGGATGGGCTGTTCACCAATTTTGGCCACAATAACAGTTATGTAGAAGAGAGATTCATTATAGTTTGGGCATAGATCTTAACCAGTGCCCATGCAACCTCGTGACAACATTATTTAGCATTCAGATTGGATGTGAGCTCTTATTGGGAAAAGAATATTGCTAAAGATTAGCATTGCTGGGCCCTTGAAGCAAAGAGAGTCAGATAGGAAAGATGTGTATTTTCTCCTTTGAATTGACAGATGTATCCAGCATCCCCTAAGTATGATGAATACTTTGCAATGACATATAAGACAAAACTAGGGCTTTTAAAAAAATGCTAGTGCTGGCCAAATCAAATAATAACCATTCTTGGTTGTTCTGGTTGAAGAAGATAAAAAAGAGGCTTGGAAAATCCAAAGCAGTGGGTAATTTAAAACTCATTTATATGGGGCTTCAGAAGGTGTGTTTATACCCATCTTTGACGACGCATGTCTCCGAGGTTCTGGGGGTCTGTACTTAACAATGTAGCAGGACCACCATGTCTTCCCTCAGGAAAATCTGGGAAGCAGGAAAACCTCCCTACCTTTCCTCTGCTCATCCCCTTCTCCACCACTGCCCTTTCTGCTGTCTCACTTTTGCCCCACCATCCTAAAACACACACCTGACACTCTCACCTGGGTATCTTTTTGCCTTCATTCCAGGTTGTTTGAGTATCAAAGAAATGTTCTGTGTGCAAGGCAAACAGAAAGAGGTGGAATATCAACAAAGCATTATTAAATAGCTAATGGACTTACATTCTCTGGAGGAATAGGTTCTGGACTAGGAGAACCTGACTCTGCACACACAAAATCTACAAAAAATATGCCTCCCATAACTTTCTTTTACAAATCAGAGCAGGGTAAGGTATAGAATAATCGTGTGACAGATGATAGCGCATGATTGACAATGGGGTGAGGTAGGACTTGTGAAAATCCCAGGAAACGATTGGGTAATTTTATTAGGGATTGAGGAAGGAATCAGCACTTTGTGTAGCTGTGAATGGGAAGGGGGGAAAACGATGATATCAGAGCCCCTGGAAATCCCTAGGGACCTCAGTGGGGTTTGCCCCCTACTCTGGGTGGAGGTTTTGCTAGGCAGCCTTTGGTTCTAATCAGCTCACACCAACGTGAAGATTCCGGTATTTGTCTAGCGCTGAGGGATGAGGCGATTAGGGAGGAGGAGGGCAGAGAGAAATGAAAATAGAAGGATCAGAGGAAAGAACGAGGAAAGAAGGGGGAGAGGAATTAACCAATAAAGGGCCATTTCAGCTTCCCCTTTCACGCGGGTTCAGATTAATGGGGGAGGCGCGCGCCCACACACATCAAGGAGAGCACAGAACCAAGCTTTTCAAGCAAAGCCTCACAGGAAGGAAAGTCTGAGGAAACCTGAGCAGGGGCTTGAAACCGTACTAAGGAAAGGGGTCAAATTAATGTTTTCAAAATAAAAAAAGGCTGAGAAGAGAACAGTGAATGGGGTGGCCCAGGAGGTCAAACAGCACATTCAAGTGTTTTATTGTTGCTATCAAAAAGATGCTGGGAAAGGAAGAGGAAGAAGGAAAAACGCTTTCAAGTTTTAAGTTCCTTTTTTCTTTCCTCAAAAAGAGGCATTTGAGAGACCGAGCTGAGGATTATTTTCGTCTATTTTGGGAGACGATGCTGGTGTCATTGGACTCCAACCAGCCAGGGAGTGAAGAGGCAGGCAGCCGAGTGTGAGCCTGAATTTCTGAGGCTGAAGGTGGTGGCGAAGTGAGCGTGGGAGCCGGGCACAACTGGGGCAGGCATGTGTGCAGAGGGGAGCAGCAGCACTGACACCCCCAGGCGAACTGACCAAGATGCAGGCAGAGCTGTCAGGTTTTGGCTGTTTCCTCCAGCTCTCTCCAATCTCAAGAGGAAAAAAAAAAAAAAAAACCCTTCCCGAAGAACACTCCGGACTCAATGCCAACCTGAGACAGCTGCTGATGTGGAACAACAACATCAAGGACTTACTGTCCCTTCCTGCCCCTCCTCCTCCACCACCACCACAGAAAGGACTGTGAAAAGACCAAGAGTTGGTGGGCGGCCAACAAGAACTAAAGAACTTGCAGCTGGTAAAACCACCTGTGCCTTGTCAAATTCCAGCCAAAACAATCCCTTCCCCAGAGTCTCCTGTGAAGGAGAAAGGGAGAAAATCTGATAATAAGATGGGAATCAGGGGAGTGGAAAGTGAGTGTGGCAGCATCCGGCCATGCACCGAGCCAGTTGGGAAAGAGAATATTGGGAAACTATGCCAGTTTGGGGCAATATGGAGGTCAAAAATCCAGCCCTGTGTTCCTGAGAGAGAAAGGGAGCAACAATTGTATGCAACCAAGCCAGGCAGTCCGAGCGCAGAATTCAGCTTTCCTGATGGGCAGCGCTTTGCAGCACCAGGGCTGATGTCTGGATCATAGTAGCATGAGTTCAAATGTTCAGTGCCCATGGGAACATTCCAGAAAGGAGCCCCTTGCCCTTCCAACTGCAAAACCCAAAGCCGTGCAGTGGTTAAACAGTCCCTGGTTGCATTGCTTATCTGTAATTTATAGTCTACCTGGCCGGTGTCTGTTCAGAAGGCTAAGGTCCCATGGCCAGGCCTCATAAAATATGCATGAATAACCATGATCAAGAAGACATTAAAGGATCACACAGAAACAACACATCTGTGAATGCAATGCATGCTTAGATGCAGTCTCTAATGTGATTTCCTCCTCTTTCAACCCCATTTCTTTTCTTTCATCTCCTCACCAGAGATGAAGCTACCATAAGTTTAGTTACTATTCTTCTAGCTACAGTGTTTAAAAGTAATCACCCATTCATCTGAAGTGCTAATAATGCTGGGCCTAAAATTATAAAGTTCTCCTTGTCCTTTGAAGATTGGCTGAATCACTAATATTATCATTGGCCAGGTAATGTTGGCATGAACCGGAGTTGAATTTTTGCTGACATCCCCAGCTGAATTCCACAATCACAGTTGATAACCATTAAAGACTAGTAAGTCATTCCCTGTGTTAAAACTTCATTTTCAAAGTATTTATTTATTCAACTGATGACTGCCACGCCCTGTCTGGCTTTTTATTTAAAGCATCCAAGAAAGTGCTGTGATCAGAGGATGGCGAGAATGAATGAACCTCGTGGTCAGTATCCACTATAAACATCAAAAGCAATAACCTGTCATTTACCGTGGGAAAGAGTGGTGCAATTGGTCATCACAGAAAAAGAGGTTTTTTTTCTCTAGGATTAAAATATGCAGTTTTAAGTACAAAGGTGAATCTTTATTCCAACAGATTCTAATAATAATACTTGTTTACTAAAAGTACCCCTCCTCAATAGTACTTTTTTTTTTTTTCTTTTTGAGGCGGAGTCTTGCTCTGTCCCCCAGGCTGGAGTGCAGTGGCGCGATCTCGGCTCACTGCAAACTCCGCCTCCCGGATTCACGCCATTCTCCTGCCTCAGCCTACAGGCGCCCGCCACCATGCCCGGCTAATTTTTTTGTATTTTTACTAGAGACGGGGTTTCACTGTGTTAGCCAGGATGGTCTCGATCTCCCGACCTAGTGATCCACCTGCCTTGGCCTCCCAAAGTGCTGGGATTACAGGCGTGAGCCACCGCGCCTGTACAGTACTTTTATGGTATTCCTGCCCAAAATGGATAACTTACATCTAACGTTGAGGAAACACCAAACAAACCTAAACCGGGGAATATTCTAGAAAATGACTGGCTGGTACTCTTCAAAAAATGCCAAAATCAAGAAAGATACAGAAAGGCCGAGGAACTGTTCCAGATTAAATGAGTCTAAAGAGCCATGACAACTAAATAAAATGCATGATCCAGGATCATATCCTGAACCAAGGTGAAAAAAGATACAAAGGAATTCCTGAAAAATTTGATGAAATTTGAATATGGATTCTGTGATAGCATAATATTAATGTTTAATTTCCTGATTTTGGTATTTCACTGTGGTTATGTAAGAGAATGTCTTTGTTCTTAGAAAATAAACAACGGAGATATTAAGAGATAAAGGGACACAAAATCACCAACTTACCCTCAAATGGTTCAGAAAGAAAGAATAATATGCATGCATCTACGAACTTACGTATAGACAGAAAGAATGACAAAGTAAATGGGGCAAAATGGAAACAGTTAATCTGGGAACACTGGTATATAGGAGGTCCGGGTACTATTCTTACAACTTTCAAACAAAAGTTTGAAAGGATATTTAAGAAAAAAACCTCCTTCACTTCTCTGTCTCAGAGATAGCTATTTACATATTTGCAGTTCAATGCATAGACTCTGTGGTAGGTGCTCCTAAGCTGGTTCCAAATGCCTCCAACCTTCTGGTATTCACGCCACTGAGTGATCCCCTCCCCTTGTGTGTGGGATGAAGCTGGTAACTTGTTTCTAACAAATAGAATACGGCAGGAGATGGAATAATGCCCTTTCTTTCAACATCATTGTATTATAATGTTAATGAGAAAAAAAAATCAATTCCTGGCCATCGTCACTGTCTGTGTGGAGTTTGCTGTGCCCGTTAGGTGCACTGGGGCGTCTATATGGTCCCAGTGGGAGTGAGTGTGTGAGAGAGTGTGCCCTGCGATGGCATGGTGGCCTGTTCAGGGCTAGGTCCCCCCTCGATCCTTGAGCTGCCCAGACAGTCTCTGGCCACCCCCGATCCTGAAGTGGAATAAGCAGGTTGGAAAATGAATGAACGAATACAAATTATTGTAAAATAAAAATTCATAGTCTCAGATAATCATACAAATGCACTACCATAAATGATGTGGCATGAAAGTGATCTGCTCACCTTCCCTATTTGTAATTTTGTAATTGCTGAGATTTTTAAATGTTTTATTTTAGGTTCAAGGATACATGTTGATAGGGTTTGGCTGTGTCACCACCCAAATCTTATCTTGAATTGTAACTCCCACAATTCCCACCTGTCGTGGGAGGAACCCAGTGGGAGGTGATCGAATTATGGGGCAAGTCTATCCTGCACTGTTCTCATGATAGTGAACGAGTCTCACAAGATCTGACGGTTTTAAAAATGGGAGCTCTCTTCTCTTGCCTGCTGCCATGTGAGTCATGCCTTTCACCTTCCACCATGATCGTGAGTGCACCCCCACCCCTGCAGCTATGTGGAACTGTAAATCCAATAAATCTCTTTGTTTTGTAGGTTGCCCAGTCTAGGGTATGTCTTTATCAGCAGCATGAAAACAGACCAATACATATGTGTAGGTTTGCTATATAGGTAAATTTGTGTCACAAGGGTTTGATGTACGAATCTTTTCATCACCCAGGTACCAAGCCCAGTACCTAATAATTACTTTTTCTGCACCTCTGCCTCCTGCCACCCTCTACCCTCTGGTGGGCCCCAGTGTCTGTTGTTCCCCTCTTTGTGTCCATGTGTTATCATCATTTAGCTCCCACTTATAAGTGAGAACATGCGGTATTTGATTTTCTGTTAATTTGATAAGAATCATGTCCTGTAGCCCCATCCATATTTCTGTAAAGCACACAATCACCTTCTTTTTTATGGCTGCATAGTATTCCATGGTGTATATGTACCACATTTTCTTTACCCATGCTTCCATTGATAGTCATTTCGGTGGATTCCATGTCTTTGCCATTGTGGATAGTGCTGCAATGAACATACATGTGCTTCTATCTTTATGGTAGAATCATTCATATTCCTTTGGGTGTATACCCAGTAATGGGATTGCTAAGTCGAATGGTAGTTCTGTTTTTAGTTCTTTGAGGAATTGCTACAGTGCTTTCCACAATGGTTGAACTAATTTCCACTTCCACTAACAGTATATAAGCGTTCCTTTTTCTCTGCAACCCTGCCAGCATCTGTTATTTTTTTACTTTTTAATAATAGCCATTCTGACTGGTGTGAGATGGGATCTCATCGTGGTTTTGATTTGCGTTTCTCTAATATCAGTGATATTGAACTTTTAAAATATGCTTGTTGGTCGCAGGTATGTTTTCTTCTGAAAAGTGTCCGTTCATGTCCTTTGCCCATTTTTCAAGCAATTGCAACAAAAACAAAACTGGCAAATGGGATCTAATTAAACGAAAGAGCTTCTGCACAGCAAAAGAAACTATCGACAGAGTAAACAGAAAAATTAGAGAAAATATTAACAAACTGTGCATCTGACAAAGGTCTAATATGTAGCATCTATAAGGAACTTAAATTTACAAGAATAGTTGCTGGGTTTTGAATTGCACGGTGATGGGAGCTGACAATTTTACTTGGCAAACACTTATTCCTTGGTATAACTCATCACAATGACTGCCATAACTCACAGTCTCACCAAAGCTTGGGTAAATCATTATTCCCCCTCCTTTTTTTTTTTTTTTTTTTTTTTGAGATAGAGTCTCACCCTGTCACCCAGGCTGGAGTGCAGTGGCACAATCTCGGCTCACTGCAACCTCTGCCTCCCAGGTTCAAGCAATTCTCCTGCCTCAGCCCCCCGTGTAGCTGGGACTACAGGCATGCACCACCACACCTGGCTAATTTTTAATATTTTTAGTAGAGACGGGGTTTCACCATATTGACCAGGCTTGTCTTGAACACCTGACCTCGTGATCCACCCACCTCAGCCTCCCAAAGTCCTGGGATTACAGGCGTGAGCCACTGCACCCGGCCCTTATTTTACTTTTTAATAATCTTTCATAAATAAATGTATAGCCCACATTTATTTCAATGTTTAAAAGTAGAAGGGTTTTGGTCTTTGTTTAGAAGCTTGGTGATGTTTTTGTGAGCAGAAATATGCCTTAGGAACTCAACTCTTGTTTATATCAATTAGCCTATGGTAAAATTGGTCTAATTATACATCGTTTTGCTTAAAGTTGCAGTTTCCAAGAACCTATGGACAACGTTAAGTGAGGACTTACTGCACCGCAAAAGTGATGGATGTTACTTCCAAGATTAGGTTATGAAAGACTGTGACTTCCATCTGCTCGCCCTCTCTCTGGGCTCTTCTCACTTGTTCGCTCGGAGGGAAACTGGCTGTCATGTTGCCGGCTGCCTTATAGAGAAGCCAAGGAAGTGAGGGCAGCCTCCAATGAACAGCCTTTGAGAAATGTGGGACCTCAGTACAGCAGCAGACAAGGAACTAAATCTTGCCAACAACCAGGTGAATGAGTTAGGAAACTGATCCTTGAGATGCCGTAGCCCCAGCCAACACCTTGATGGCTTTGTGACAGACCCTGAGCCAGATGATCTGGTTAAACTGTACCAGGAATCCTGACCCACAGAAACTGTGAGATCATAACTATTTGTTGTTTTAAGATGCTAAGTTTAGGAATTTTATTTATTTATTTATTTATCTTGCTCTGTTGCCCAGGCTGGAGTGAAGTGGCACGATCATGGCTGACTGCAGCCTCGAATCCCTGGGCTCAAAGGATCCTCCCACTGCAGCCTCCCTAGTAGCTGGGACCACAGGCATGTGTCACTACACCCAGCTAACTTTTTATTTTTTTGTACAGATGGGGTCTCGTCATGTTGCCCAGGCCTAGACATTTTTATACAGTAATAGATAACTAATACGTTCTCCAACTTTCTTTACTAGTTTTTTATTTTTTCTTTTCTTGGGGGGAAGGTATTAACATTAACAGTATCATGGATAGCCTTCCATGTCATTATATTTAGTGTTATCGCATTTTTTTAAGAGGCAGGTTGCTAAATATTGTTCAGATTGTGAATTGCAAAGGAGCACCTGGCAGAGGAGGGTAATGAGGATTAAAATCCAGCCCATGTTCCACTCACCAAATGGTGCATCCTAGCATGTTCCTGGTTCAGCCAGAGGAGGGTATCTTTTTAAAAAATTTACACAAAGGTGGCCTCTGGGCTAGTGGCAGCTCTGTTAACAGTCATATAATATTGCATGATATGAATGTACTATAATTTAGTTAACCAATCATCTTTTTGGTCATTGAGATTGTTTCCTCTGTTGTTACTGCAAACAACCCTGTAATTAGTAGCCTCCTTGTACAAAGATATTTATATTCCTGTACAAACATTTCTGTAGTAAAGTTTCCAAAATAGGATTCCTGGACCTTAAATTATGTCCATCTTTAATATTGATAGATTCTGACAAATTAACCTTACTACAAGTTTTACCTGTTTATACTCCTAGCACGTATAAAGAAGTTGCTTTTTTCCTTATCCCCTCACTAACACTGGATGAGATCAATCTTTTAAATATTTGCCAATCTGATACGTGAAAAATTTTATCTCACAGTCTTATAGATCATTCTTAGCAAATCAAATATTGTTAACTTTCTTTTCTCTGGGTGAGGACAATTTCATTGTTATCTGAGTCAGTAGGTCTTTTTCCTCAAATATGCAGGCAATGTTGAATAAATCTGTTAGAGATCAGAGAATCAAATCCTACCCAACGAACGTCCATTCACTTCATCCTATCTCTTATGTGAAATGTTAGTAGGAGAGAGAAATACAACACCTAGTGAGTGTAGTTAAGGGTAAGGTTTCAGCAAAGGTCTTCTAGCACTTGACTTTCTGATCATAAGTCTCAGTAAAAATCTTATTGACTCTTCACCAGATTTGCTTGTTTAGCCACCACCACCCCCTTTGCAAATAAGATCACTTTCATTCAATTATTTTGATGTAGGTGATATGAAGAGAACAAAATGCTAGTGAGAATACATTGTAAGTCTTGCTGTTTTACTAGATGTATGTGTTAGTCCATGTCGTCAGACAAGCAGACAAGAGAATTACAGATGTAAGAATTTTATTAGGGAAAAAAGCCTGTGGTAAAAAATGGTGATGGAACCAGGGAAAGCCAGACAGTGATGCAAGGCTGGCCCAAGGGAAGGGAGAGAGAGTAGTTTGGGTACAAATATCCTAGACTGCCATGCCGCCTAAAAATGTTTCAGCAAGACTCAGAGAGTCCTCAAAGCAAAGTCAGTCATAAGAGGGGTCTGGTGTCTCCCAGGGTCCAGCCTATCTTAGTATCCCTGCCACGCTCAGTCACTGGCTGGGAGAAGCCAGTGGAAAGAGTGGCCTCGGTGTGATAAATTTCAGAGAACAGCAGCCAGGGTCGTTGATCAATTACCGTCTCTAGGGTGGGAGGCCTACTAGGCTCATTGTCAAGGATGTCATCACATATTATCAATAAGCTAATCTGCAGACAGAACCTCAGTAGAATCATAACACGAAATAGAATACTTGTGCTTCATTTCTAGTTTGTTGTTTTCATAATGCAACTGCTTGCCTTATTCCCAAATAATAAAAGAAAGCATTTCTATTTGGTTGACGTGATGCTTAATACTAGGTGTCAACTTGATTGGATTGAAGAATGCAAAGTACTGTTCCTGGGTGTGTCTGTGAGGGTGTTGCCAAAGGAGATTAACATTTGAGTCAGTGGACTGGGAAAGGCAGACCCATCCTTAATCTGGGTGGGCACAGTCTAATCAGCTGCCAGCATGGCCAGAATAAAAAGCCAGCAGATGAACGTGAAAAGACTAGACTGGTTTAGCCTCCCAGCCTACATCTTCCTCCTGTGCTGGATGTTTCCTGCCCTCAAGTATCAGACTCCAAGTTCTTCAGCTTTGGGACTCAGACTGGCTTCCTTGCTCCTCAGCTTGCAGACAGCCTATTGTGGGACCTTGTGATCATGTAAGTTATACTCCTCAACACACACACACACACGTATACATATAAATATATAAAATAGGATATATATACATATATATGTGTGTCTATATATATCCTATTAGTTCTGTCCCTCTAGAGAACCCTGACTAATACAGTTGATGACTGCATAACTTTCCTAATTCCCATGCAATAGAAGATGAAGACCATAAAACAGAAATAGCTGGAATTCTATGTGTAAGAAACAATAAATGAACAGGAATTTGGGGATGGAGAACAGCAAAGAAGAAAGAAGGTTGGAGAGAAAGAAGGTAGAACAACACAGTAGCAACTGAGAAATCCTCAGAGGCAGTGGCCAGGGAGAAAATCCTCATGGAAGGCCAGATGAAGGATATTGAAAAATAAGAATGTCTAGTGATCAGAATAAGGGCTTTTTTTCTGCAAAGCACCAGCAATCAGATATACAAATTTTCAGTTTCCTACTAGATTTTTAAGTGCTAGATTTTGGAAGTGGGGGCAGGGAGTTAAATACTAGTGCCTCTCTAAATGTATGTCTTAGATATCATATTTGAATTATTTCTCTTAGTCTTCAGGGACTTTTTTATGTTGAACCCTAAGGAACAATCCAAATATTTTGGCTAAATTCAAATTTGTTTTTATCAAATATTCTTTTAGAGACTCATAAGCTGAAACTTAGAAATGTCTCATGGCATGCAAATACTGTCATAATTATTCAATCTGTTTATGTGTTTGTGCTGGTCAAATCTTAGCCTTACCTATTAGATTGTAAACCCTTTAGGAATATCTCAAAGCATATAAATATTTTCTATAGCCCCTGCATTTCTCATGGCAGAATCATTATTTGATTGTGATCATAATGTTTGAATCCTGTAGGTCTGCATACAAATGTAAAATATTTTATACACATATTAATACAAATCCAGTAGGTTTCCACTGATCTATTTCCTCCATCGCTTCTTGGCCACATTTAATACTGTTGATCAATCATGTATTAAAGGTCCCTTCTTCCCGGACTTCCACTGTATTAACTTCTTGGCTGTCCTCCTAGCTCCCTGCCTCCTCTTGTTCCGTATCTTTGGCTTTCTATCATCTCTTAATTTTTAGTATCACACATCAATCTTTCTGAAAGCTTTCATTTCACGGTTCCATTATCACCTCTAACCTAATGCTCCTATTTACATCCCCAAATCTTACTGAGCTTTGGTTCTGTATTTCCAACTTTCTCTAGGATAGCTTCTCTAAAATATTCTGCCATCATTTGTCAGATCCGTTTGGTCCAAAGCTTTCTCTTGCTATCACTTATCACTTTCTCATTCATCAGTAGCATTTCACTGTCTTCCATTCGCTCAAAGGAAACTTTAATGACAGCTTTGAATTCTTCTTGTTTATTCCTCTCCTCACATCTAACTGCTTTACCAAATTGTATTTCTCTTTTATTTGTGAAACAATATATCAGCTGCCTGTCTGACTTCAGGTCCTTCAGCTTACTGTGGTTGCTCAGTCCTTTAGGATTTAAATAAAAATGGGCTCAAATCCCCTTTCGCCATTTCAGAGGAAACTCAGGGACTCTCTCAATGTTTCCAGAGTTTTCTGGGGATCTTATATTTCAGCTAGTCATTTTGGTACTTATTTGCTTCTTCTGATGAATTTGCAGTCTCCTTCCTAGTTCACTTCATGTGGCTGTTCACATTTTATACCCTGTTTGGAGCCTCAAATGAAAAACGTTCCTTTTTCCTTATTTTACCCCAATACCTCTCACCTGACAAAGTTCTGTAGAGCAAACTTTACTGAAGATTTCAATAGTAATGACAAGGGGCTTGTGTGATTGTCTGCAGAGCAGACAGCAAAACTAAATATTCAAACTTCTCCATTTTTAAGAGTTATATATTTATTCATGTCACTGTGGAATATTCACTAACTCTTCCTTCTACTAGGGCTCTAGTCCCCATAGTTTCTGAGTTCTCTCTCTAATCGCCTATCTTCTTCTCAGCCTTCTCATCCTCCACCACAACTCAATTCAGTTCCTACTCATTTTTCATGCAGGTAAAGTGGAGACAACTGTGACTCTCAAAACAGTGTGGCTATCACTTTCTCTCACAACATTGAGAGCTTCTTACAAGTGAACATCACTTTTGAGTCCTTTTTGTAAGGCCTATCATGCCTGATCCAACGACTACCATAGAGTAGGGTCTCAATAAATGGTTAATAAATTCAGTTTGGGTTGGGTAATTCCCTTTGAAAATGCAAATTGGTTTTTTTTTTTTTTCACTTTGTAATTTGCCTTTCAATGCAAATAACTAAACTGAAAACTCATTCCCATAGGTAGGCCAAACTTGGAAGGGTTAAAAAATCTATATCATATATGATACCAAATAATCTGTTGGAATGATTTTTGACATTTGATATGGTTAGGCTTTGTGTCCCCACCCAAATCTCATCTTGAATTGTAATCCCCAGGTGCTGAAAGAGAGACCTGGTGGGAGATGACTGGATCATGGGGGCGGTTTTCACCATGCTGTTCTCATGATAATGAATAAGTCTCATGAGATCTGATGGTTTTATGAAGGGCAGTTCCCCTGCACTCGCTCACACACTCCCTCTGCTGCCTTGTGAAGAAGATGCCTGCTTTGCCTTCTGCCATGATTGTAAGTTTCCGGAGGCCTCCCCAGACATGCGGAACTGTGAGTCAATTAAACCTCTTTCCTTCATAAATTACCCAGTCTTAGGTATTTCTTTATAGCAGTGCGAAAATGGACTAATACAACATTAAAATACTCAATTCCTTGGAAACTATTTAATAGAAATTTGTATTTACTAGTTCAATAAATACTCATCAAACATCATCTGTGTATAATCTGTGTATATGCCAGGAGCTTAGTAGACTCCAAAGTCTAATGGTCCTGACTCAGGATACCTGCAATCTATAGTGGTGACAAAGATTCATATAGTTCTGATATGAAGTTAATGTACAGTCCACAGAGGGTTGCATTCTCTCAGTTGGTATAAGAATGGTCTGATTAAAACCTGCCAGGCGCGGTGGCTCAAGCCTGTAATCCCAGCACTTTGGGAGGCCAAGGCGGGAGGATCACGAGGTCAGGAGATCGAGGCCATCCTGGCTAACACGGTGAAACCCCGTCTCTACTAAAAATACAAAAAATTAGCCGGGCGTGTTGTCAGGCGCCTGTAGTCCCAGCTACTCGGGAGGCTGAGGCAGGAGAATGGTGTGAACCTGGGAGGCGGAGCTTGCAATGAGCCGAAATCGCGCCACTGCACTCCAGCCTGGCAGACAGAGAAAGACTCCATCTCAAAAAAAAAAAAAAAAAAAAAAAAAACCTTCAGAGGGACAAAAGTTGTTGAGGCATGGGAATAGTAGCAGTGACCAACCGTTCAACTGGAATCTTGTGTTGACCTTGACATGTCATCAGAGGCTTATATCAAGTTCATGATTTGACTTTATTTATATATTTTATCTTGAAAAGCTTGCAATTTTAAATATCTCTAGAAAGCAAATAGAATTTTGTTCTGGATTTCACATTTCCATGCTTTTCTGAAAGCTACCATTCTTTTTCCGTTACCACAACTGACACTCTACTTTCACCCACTGAAGGGATCAGAGATGGCTCTGAAATTCAGTCAGATGCATCATGGCCCCTCACAGGCTACTAGCTTCATGGCCACAACCAATCAGACCTGACCACCTCCAAGTGAGAAGGGGCCATTTGGTCAAACGCCAGCCACTGAAATCCCCTTTGTAATGCGCTTGCCTAATGACATTGTACCTGTGATTAGATACCACTGATAAAAAAAGACCTCACTTCTTCTTAAAGCAGCCCATTTTAATGTTCCACATCTCCCTTAGAAATGTCTTCCCTTGGCCAGGCGCAGTGGCTCATGCCTGTAATCCCAGCACTTTAGGAGGTGGGTGGATCATGAGGCCAGGAGTTCAAGACCAGCCTGGCCAACACAGTGGAACCTAAAAAATTACTAAAAATACAAAAATTAGCTAGGCGTAGTGGCAGGTGTCTGCAGTCCCAGCTACTTCGGAGGCTGAGGCAGGAGAATCGCTTGAACCTGGGAGGCGGAGGTTGCAGTGAGCTGAGATCAGGCCACTGCACTCTCCAGCCTGGGTGACAGAGCTAGACTCCATCTCAAAAAAAAAAAAAAAAAAAAAAAGAAAGAAAGAAAGAAAAGAAAAGAAAAGAAATGTCTTCCCTTGTAGTGTGTGAGAATCTGTTTCTAAGCATCTTTATCTACTAGTTCTGGTTCTGGTTCTAATCCTTGTGGTCATCCAGAAGAAATCTAAAAACTTTTCCATATGACAAATACTGTATCTGAAGATAACTACTACATTGATGTCTTCTCTTCCCCAGACTAAAAGTCTTCTGTGCCTTCAACAACACTTCACTGGACTTGGTTTTGAGTCTTTCTTTTAGCCTGCTCCCCTTCTTTGGAACAAAACATTTTTCATTTTTTTTTTTAAAGTATAGCATCCAGACAACATACCCCAAGTGTGTATTAACTACAATAGAATAAAACAAGACGACCACCTCCATAATTTTCAACATGAACTAGTATTAATACTTCTTAAAAGCACATTTTTGTGGCCATTCACAATATTTTTTTATATACTGAGGTTTTTTTAATTTTTATTTTAGGTTCAGGGGTACATATGAAGGTTTGTTATATAGGTAAATTCATGTCATGGGGGTTTATTGTACAGATTATTTCATCACCCAGGTATTAAGTCCAGTATCCAATAGTTATCTTTTTTGCTCCTCTCTCTCCTCCCACCCTCCACCCTCAAACAGACCCCAGTGTCTATTTTTTCTTTCTTTGTGTTCATAAGTTCTTACCATTTAACTCCCACTTACAAGTGAGAACGTTCAGTATTTGGTTTTCTGTTCCTACATTAGTTTGCTAAGGATAATAGCCTCCAGCTCTATTCATGTTCCCACAAAAGACATGATCTCATTCCTTTTTATGGCTGCATAGTATTCCATGGTGTATATGTACCACATTTTCTTTATCCAATCTGTGATTTATGGACATTTAGGTTGATTCCATGTCTTTGCTATTGTGAATAGTGCTGCAATTAACACACATGTGCATGTGTCTTTATGACAGAATGATTTATATTCCTTTGGTTATATACCCAGTAATGGGATTGCTGGGTCGAATGGTATTTCTGCTTTTAGCTCTTTGAGGAACTGCCATACTGCTTTCCATAATGATAGAACTAATTTACACCCCCACCAACAGTGTATAAGCATTCCCTTTCCTCCACAACCTTGCCAGCATCTATTACCTTTTGACTTTTTAACATAGTCATTCTGACTGGTGTGAGATGTTATCTCATCGTAGTTTTGATTTGTATTTCTCTAATAATCAGTGATACTGAGATTTTTTTTCAAATGCTTATTGGCTACATGTATGTCTTCTGAGAAGTGTCTGCTCATGTCCTTTGCCCACTTATTAATGGAGTTGTTTGTTTTTCTCTTGTAAATTTAGTTCCTTATAGATGTTGGATATCAGACCTTTGTCAGATGCAAAGTTTGCAAATATTTTCTCCCCTTCTGTAGGTTGTCTGTTTACTCTGTTGCAATTTTCTTTTCTCTGCAGAAGCTCTTAAGTTTAATTAGATCCCATTTGTCAATTTTTACTTTTGTTGTGATTGCTTTTGGTATTTTTGTCATGAAATGTTTGCCCGTTCCTATGCCCAGGATGATATTGCCTAGGTTGTCTTCCAGGGTTATCTTAGCTTTGAGTTTTACATTTAAGTCTTTAATCCACATTAAGTTGGTTTGTGTCTAAGGAAGGGGTCTAGCTTCAATCTTCTGCATATGGCTAGCCAGTTATCCCAGTACCATTTATTGAATAGGGAGTCTTTTCCCCATGGCTTGTTTTTTCAGTTTTGTCAAAGATCAGATGGTCATAGATGTGTGACCTTATTTCTGGGCTCTCTATTCTATTCCCTTGGTCTATGTGCCTGTTTTTGCACCAGTACCATGCTGTTTTGGGTACTGTAGCCCTATCGTATAGTTGAAGTCAGTTAACATGATGCCTCTAGCTTTGCTCTTTTTGCTTAGGAATGCCATGGCTATTCAGGTTCTTCTTTGATTCCATATGAATTTTAAAGTAGCTTTTTCTAGTTCTGTGAAGAATGTCGTTGGTAGTTTGACAGGAATAGCATTGAATCTATAAATTGCTTTGAGTGGTATGGTCATTTTAATGATATTGATTCTCACAATACATGAACGTGGGATGTTTTCCTATTTGTTTGTGTCATCTCTGATTTCTTTGAGCAGTGTTTTGTAATTCTCATTATAGAGATATTTTATCTCCCTAGTTAACTGTATTCCTAGGTATTTTATTCTTTTTGTGGCAATTGTGAATGGGATTGCCTTTATGATTTGGCTCTTGTCTTGGCTGTTGTTGGTGTATAGGAATACTAGTAATTTTTGTAGATTGATTTTGTATATTAAAACTTCGTTGAAGTTGTTTATCAGCTGAAGGAGCTTTTGGGCGGAAAATATAGGGTTTTCTAGATATAGAATCATGTCACCTGCAAACAAAGATAGTTTGACTTCCTCGCTTCCTATATGGATGTGCTTTATTTCTTTCTCTTGCCTGACTGCTCTAGCTAGGACTTCTAATACTATGTTGAATAAAAGTGATGAGAGAGGGTGTCTTCGTCTTGTGCTGGTTTTCAAGGGGAATGCTTCCAGCTTTTGCCTATTCAGTATAATGTTGGCTGTGGGTTTGTCATAGAGGGCTTTTACTATTTTGAGGTTACACATTGAATTTTATGTTAGTTAAAATTTCTAACTCCTTTTCACATATGCTATGGCTAAGCCATATATACCTGCCATATATAGTAAGGGCTTGACAAATGTTAGTTATCATTATCAGCAGTTATTGTTTTTGTGAAAATAAATTGATAAGTATGCTCTCCACAAGTTTGTCTAAACAATTAAACTTTTAAAAATAAGACAAAGTATGGTTGAAGATGGAGTACACAGCATCCTTCTAACAATCCTCTCTCCTGAGTAACATCAATCCTGTACTTAAACTGCATTGAGCGTGGACATTCAACCAGTTACTAATCTACCCTGTTGTTTTTAGGAGACCAAGCTTTCCTTAGTATCACTTAGATCTGGATAGGATGAGGTCCCATAGAACACAAATATCATTCACTAGGTTTGCCTCCCTCTGCTTCTGCAGATCCTCCCAGCCCAACAGAACCACACAGATCCCAACTTACTCCCTCCACTTCCACCTTGCACTCTGGGTACAATTCTCCTGGATGTTCCTGATGGTGTCTCCTACTTGCTATTGTATATGTCTTTTTAGTTACTTTGTGCCATCTACCAGACATCATTGCTAATTCCACTGGGTACTATTACTTTTGGTGACCACAGCTACCATCCCTACTTGGTATAACACCAGTTGCTACTGCCAGGAACCATTGCTGTCTTCCAGTGCTTTCCCATATAGCACTGTTTTTGCTTTTGCCAACTCTGGTCCAACATATAATTGCTTACACTAGAGTCTCCAATTCACCAACGTGGGCTGTGATTTGTGGCAGATTTGGTGAGACTTCTCATGCTTTTGAGCTGCTGTTTGTTGGAAGGGCCCAGTTCAGTGTTGCTTGGGCCTTGATATCTTAATAAATTTTGGCATATGCTATGGTTTGAATGTGTACACTCCAAAATTCAGTTGTTGAAACTTAATGGCCGATGTGATAGTATTAAGAGGTGAGAGCTTTAGGAAGTGAGTGGACCATAAGTGCTCCTCCTTCATGAATGGGATTAAGGCCCTTATAAATGAGGCTTCACACAGCATTTGGATCTTTTGCCCTTCTGTCTTCAACCACATGAGGACACAGCATTCCTCCCCTCTGGAAGATCAGCAGCAAGCACCATCTTAAAAGCAGAGAGCAGCCCTCAGCAGACAATCAAATCTGCTGGTGTCTTGATCTTGGACTTCCTAGCCTCCAAAACTTAAGAAATAAATTTCTGTTCTTTATAAATTACCCAGTCTTAGGTATTTTGTTATAAAACCACAAACAGACTAACACAGTACATTTTTTCATTTTTCTTTTCTTATTTTTTGGATGGAGGAGTTTACATGTATAACCTCTTTTCCAGGGCTGAAACATTGGCTCCTGTGGCTGAGCCAGGAACCGGGTCAGATTTGCTCTTCCTCTCCAACCATGATGCTTCGTTTTCTTGTCAAGTTTTTAACTGGTTTCCTCTTCTTTTTGGATAAATTCTCTCTCAGAAGCTGCCTCTGTCTATCTCCAGCATTGATCAGGCAGCAAAAGCTTGAACCTCAAACGTGTGAACTCTACTACACACACACCTCCTACACACACACATACACACACACGCACACACACACACACACACACACACACACACACACAACTACCACCTATGGACTCCTTTCCATGTGTGTGTCCCATGAAAAACTTTACCTATATTACCTCATTTCAATCATCACAGTAATCCTTACATGGGGCAAATATTACAATATCTATTTTATAAATGAAGACACTAAGATTCCAAGAGTTCACACGGAAGAAGAGGCGAGATGTCCAACTAGATGCAGTCCCACCCAGAGACTTGACCATCAAGAAGACTAACACACTCCAAGCAGATATTCAGAAGGAAGGCATTGAGAGTGGATGGAGGAAAGACACAGATCCTGAGCTGAAGGAGGAGGAAGCTGGATATCCTGCATGTGGCTGCCGAGCACCAGGACTCATTCCTGGCCCCCAATACCTCCTGGGGAAGGGGTGAGTTCAATAAGTGAGTAGTGCCCTCTCTCACCATAGGCCTTCAGAGTCCTAGCTGCAGGAGACCCCAGAACATCTATGGACATTTGAATTGACATGGATAGCTGCTTAGAGAGATGGCAAGGACTGAAGCTTGTGTGAAGCCCAGAGGATTTGTCATGGGAATGGCTGCAGTGCAACACGACCAGGGATGCCCATCCCCCAAGGAACACCTCAGCTCCTCCAGTGCAGCAGGTGCATAACCTTGAGGGGCTACAGAACAAAGCTGTGGGCCTAGTAGCAGCCTCATAGGGTTAAAGCATGCAGCCAAGGAGGACTGAGTTGAGCTTTGGCCCCCTGAAATCATCCAGAAACAAAGCCAATTGACTAAAGTACTTATACAACAGTCAAACCTTTAAGGGGATCAAAAAACATAAAAGCAAAAAACCCCATCCAAAGGACATCAACTTCAAAGATCAAAGGAATATCAACCCACATAGATGAGAAAGAACTAGCACAAGAACTGTGGTACATCTAAAAGCCAGAGTGTCTTCTTACCTCCAAACAACCACACTAGCTCCCCAGCAATAATTCATAGCAGGCTGAAATGGCTGAAATGACAGACAGAGAATTCAGAATCTGGATAGCACACAACAAAGATCATCGAGATTTACGAGAAAGTCAAACCGAATCCAAGGAATCTAAAGAATATAAAAAATGATACAAGAGCTGAAAGACAAAAATTCCATTTTAAGAAAGAACCAAACTGATCCCATAGAGCTGAAAAGCTCACTACAATAATTTTATAATACAGTTGAAAGTATTAACAGCAGAAAAACCAAGCTCTGAAAAGAAAAGAATCTCAGAAGTCAAAGACTTTGACTCAAACATTTGAATCAACTAATTCAAACAAAAATAAAGAAAGAGAATAATAAAGAATGACTAAAACTTCCAAGAAATATGGGCTAATATAAAGAGACTAAAGCTATGACTCATTGGCACCCTTGAAAGAGAGGGAGAGAGAGTAAGCAACTTGGAAAACATTTAAGGAGACTGTCCATGAAAATTTCCCCAACCTTGCCAGAGAAATTGACGTTCAAATTCAGGAAATTCAAAGAACCACTATGAGATACTATCCAAGACAACTGTCCCCAAGAAACATAATCATCAGTTTCTCCAAGGTTAACATGAAAGAAAAAATATTAAAGGCAGCTAGAGGAAGAGGCAGATCACCTACAAAGGGAACCCCCATCAGGCTACCAGCAGACTTTTCAGCAGAAATCTTCCAAGCCAGAAAAGATTCAGGGCCCATATTGACCATTCTTAAAGAGAAGAAATTTTGACCAAGAGTTTTATATTCAACCAAACTAAGCTTCATAAACAAAGGGAAAATAAAATCTTTTTCAGACAAGCAAATGCTAAGGGAATTCATTGTCACCAGACCTGTCTTATAAGAGATCCTTAAGGGGGGTACTAAACATGGAAACAAAGACTGTTGCTGCCCACCACAAAAACACATAGACCATTGATACTATAAAACAACTACACAATCAACTATGCATAACAACCAGCTAACGATGACAGGATCAAATCTGCACATATCAGTCTTAACCTTGAACATAAACAGGCTAAAAGGCACAGACCGGCAAGGTGAATAAAGAAGGAAGGCTCACCTAATGCCATCTTCAAGAGATACAACAAACATACAGTGACACCCATGGGCTCAAAGTAAAGATATGGAGAAAAATATACCAAACAAATGGGAAACAAACAAGTGTAGGGGTTGGTATTCTAATTTAAGACAAAACAGATTTAAGCCAACAATGATCAAAAAAGACAAAGAAGGTCATAATATAATAATAAAGGTTTCAATTCAATGAGAAGTCTTAACTATACTAAATATATATGCACCCAACACTGCAGAACCCATATTCATAAAACAAGTTCTTAAAGACCTACAAAGATACTTTGATAACCACACAATAATAGTGAGAGACTTCAACACCCCACTGACAGTATTAGACAGATCATCAGGGCAGAAAACTAACAAAGATATTCAGAACCTAAACTCAGTACTTGACCAAATGGACCTAGCACACATCTACAGAACGATCCACTCAACAGAAGAATATACATTCTTATTTGCACATGGCACGTACTATGAAATTGACCACATGCTCAGCCATAAAACAATTCTCAACAAATTCAACAAAGCCAAAATCACACTCTCAGACCACAGCACAATGAAAACAGAAATCAATATTCAGATTTCTCAAAACCATACAATTACATGAAAATTAGCAACCTGTTCTTGAATGACTTTTGGGTAAACAATAAAATTAAGACAGAAATCAAGAAATTATTTGAAATTAATGAAAACAAAGAGGAACATACCAGAATCTCTGGGAAACAGCTAAAGCAGTGTTAAAAGGAAAGTTTATAGTGCTAAACACCCACTTCAAAAAATCAGAAAGCTCTCAAATTTACAACCTAACATTGCAACTAGAGGAACTAGAAAAACAAGAGCAAACCAACCCAAAAGCTGGCAGAAGAAAAGAAATAACCAAAATCAGAGCTGAACTGAATGAAATTGAGATGCGAAAAACCATACAAAAGATCAGTGACTACCAAAAGTTGGTATTTGAAAGAATAAATAAGATTAATAGACTGCTGTTTCAACTAATAAAGAAAAAGAGAAGATCCAAATAAATACAGTCAGAAATCTCTAAGGGGTCATTACCACTGATCCCACAAAAATACAAAAAATCCTCAGAGACTATTATTAACACCTCTGTGTACACAAACTACAAAGCCTAGAAGTAATAGATGAGTTCCTGGAAACATACAACCTCCCAAGATCGAACCAGGAGGAAATTGAAACCCTAAACAGACAAATAATGAGTTCTGAAATTGAATAAGCAATAAAAAGCTACCAACAAAAAAAAGCCCTGTACCTGATGGATTTGCAGCCAAATTCTACCAGATGTATAAAGAAGGGTTGGTACCAATCCTACTAAAACTATTCCAAAAATTTGAGAAGGAAAGATTCCTCCATAACTCATTCTATGAGGCAAGCATCATTCTGACACCAAAACCTCACAGTGACACAATAAAATAAAATAAAATAAAATAAAATAAAATAAAAT